>NW_024350920.1:0-10281 GCF_902729225.1 Pteropus medius | reverse complement strand
GCTGTGTTCTGTGACACCGGGCATGGGCGTGGAGGGCCGTGAGGGGCCTGAAGCTGCGCGCAGCTCCGGGGCCTATTTGCTGCCCTCGGACCACCCCGGCGGACTACGGGGCAGGCGAGGGAGAGATGTGGAGTCCCGGGATCAACTTTGAGCGGTCCCCAGCCCCCAGCTTTGGCCAGGCATCTCTCAGGGCCGTCGCGTTCCACGGGGGTGAACTGCTGCGGCTGCGGGACGCATGAAAGGGCTCAGGCCCCCTCCCTCTGTCCCTGCCCCTAAATCCCACTGCAACTTTTGAACCTAAGGACCTCGGAAAAAATAAGGGCTGACACTTACATGAAATGACTTTGTATATACACTGAAACCCTCGGAGGTGAATATCGTTAGGACCTTCCACAGGTAACTGAGAAGCTGAGGTAGTAAGAGGCAGGGTAGAAACTGCTGCGTGTTCAAACCCGGCTCCTCCTGCAACCGCCTGTGAGAATGAGGCAATTGGGCACACGTGGTGGGGGAGGAGCTGGGTTTGAACACGGGGCAATTGAAGACCAGAGCAGGTGCTCTTAAGCAGCGTCTTCTGCTGCCGCCCCACACCCCCGCTCGCTTTCCCAACAATGGTCTTGAAATCCTCTGCACCTGACCCCAAGAAAAAAGTCAGGATGGTGGGGACAGCGGTTTCTGATGCTTTGCGCTGCCCAATCTCCCCCAGAGCTGACGAAAGACGCTCAGGACATGGAGCCAACCCAAGGAGCTCCACGGAACCCAGAGTGCTTGTCAAACGTCTGTACCCAACTACCCGCAGAGGACTGAACATTGCCCACAAAGCCCACGGCCTGATAAGCCTGGGTATTTGACACAAGTGAGCAATTTCTCAAAAGTCTGCACTTTGGGCTCAAAATGGATGTGAACTGAGTGCTTAATCCCAGAGCTACCATATATATATGTATATACATATATATGAATATATATCCAAATATATATGAATATATATCCATATATATATATATATATATATATATTGGATTTTTAGGAAAAAAGCCTGTGTGGCCCTCAGGTCTTTAGGAAAGGCAGGCCGTTCCAAGCACTTCTGCCTTCCCGCATTGTGGACACAGGGGGTCCCAGAGCCGCAATGAGACCGTGTCCCAGCTCATCCAAGAGACACCGGGGCTCTGTCCTGGGGCCTCTCTTCCTTCCTACTTTTTCAATTTGATATCAGACCTCTGGACTGGAGCAGACACCTCCCTCTCCTCCACCTTTCTGCCTGGGCTGCTCGTCATGGTTCTCTACACTTATTCAAAATTCAGAAAACAGAATCTCATACACGTGATCACACAGCTAATAAGTGACAGTCACATACAGCCCAACAGGTGTCTGAAGTTTGCCATACTGACCTATTTCTACGAGAAGAAGGATGCCTTTTGGCTTCCTCCACGACAACGATGGAGGGGCACATGGGACGATGGAAGGGCGGCCCAAAATATCGCTGGGCACACTGCCTGTGGGTGGCCCTGAAGTCTGCAGAAGGATACAAAGAGGAATTAGACCTATTTTCTATCCCAGGGAGCTCAATGGGACCCTGCGAGCTTGTTAAACGTATGAACCCACTACCCGCAGAGGACAAAACATTGCCCACAAAATCCCAGGGACTGACCAGCATGTGAATTTGCCGCAAGTGAGCTATTTCTCAAAAGTATGCACTTCTGGCTAAAAATGGATGGGGACTGAGTGATTAATCCCAGAGCTACCATATATATATGTGCATATATATGAATATGTATACATATGAATATATATGCACAAATATATAGTGGATGTTCAGAAAAAAAGGCTGTGTTGCCCTCAGGTCTTTAGGGAAGGCAGGCCGTTCCAAGCACATCCGCCTTCCCGGATTGTGGACACAAGGGGTCCCAGAGCCACAATGAGACAGAGTCCCAGCATATCCAAGAGGCCCCGGGGCTCCTTCCTAAGGCCTCGGCTCCTTCCCGCTTTCCGCAGTGGAAATCAGACTTCAGGACGGAAGCAGACACCTCCCTCGCCCTCACCTTTCTGCCTGGGATGGTCGTGATGGTCCCCGTGGACGCATTCAAAATGAAGAAATGAAGGCTCAGAGAGCTGATCGCAAAGCTCCTAAGGCACGGAGGCCGAATTCAGACCCACAGCTGTCTGCGGTGTCTCCCAGCTGACCTCTTTCCAGCGGGTGACGGCCCCCATGGACGGAGGGGCCAAAGCATCCCTGGCTACGCTGTCTGTGGGTGGCCGTGAACCCTGCAGGAGGATACAGAGACAAATGAGACGTAGTTTGTACCTCTAGGAGCTCAAAGTGTCAGTGAGTGCTCCTCCAACTTCGCTACCCCAGTACCCGCAGATGACCGAGCATCGCCCACAGAGCCCCAAGGCCCCGGGAGGGCTGTGCATTTGCCGCAAGTGAGCCTTTTCTGGAAGTCTGCGATTCTGGCTCGAAATGGACGTCACCAGAGAGCTTTTTGCCAAAGCTACCATATACATATATATGCATATATATGTTCATCTATATGCATATATATGTATATGGTGGATTTTCGAAGGAAACCTACCTGGACCCCTGCTCTACCACAGAAGACAGGCCGCTCCTCGCACCTCCACCTCCCCGCAGTGTGGACACCGGGCGCTCCAGAGCCACAATTCCGCATGATCTCTTTTCATCCCAGAGGCCCCGGGGCTCCTTCCTAAGGCCTCGGCTCCTTCCCGCTTTCCGCAGTGGAAATCAGACTTCAGGACGGAAGCAGACACCTCCCTCGCCCTCACCTTTCTGCCTGGGATGGTCGCTATGGTCCCCGTGGACGCATTCAAAATGAAGAAATGAAAGGCTCAGAGAGCTGATCGCAAAGCTCCTAAGGCACGGAGGCCGAATTCAGACCCACAGCTGTCTGCAGTGTCTCCCAGCTGACCTCTTTCCAGCGGGTGACGGCCCCCATGGACGGAGGGGCCAAAGCATCCCTGGCTACGCTGTCTGTGGGTGGCCGTGAACCCTGCAAGAGGATACAGAGACTAATGAGACGTACTTTGTACCTCTAGGAGCTCAAAGTGTCAGTGAGTGCTCCTCCAACTTCGCTACCCCAGTACCCGCAGATGACCGAGCATCGCCCACAGAGCCCCAAGGCCCCGGGAGGGCTGTGCATTTGCCGCAAGTGAGCCTTTTCTCGGAAGTCTGCGATTCTGGCTCGAAATGGACGTCAACAGAGAGCTTTTTGCCAAAGCTACCATATACATATATATGCATATACATGTTCATCTATATGCATATATATGTATATGGTGGATTTTCGAAGGAAACCTGCCAGGACCCCTGCTCTACCACAGAAGACAGGCCGCTCCTCGCACCTCCACCTCCCCGCAGTGTGGACACCGGGCGTTCCAGAGCCACAATTCAGCATGATCTCTTTTCATCCCAGAGGCCCCGGGGCTCCTTCCTAAGGCCTCGCCTCCTTCCCGCTTTCCGCAGTGGAAATCAGACTTCAGGACGGAAGCAGACACCTCCCTCGCCCTCACCTTTCTGCCTGGGATGGTCGTGATGGTCCCCGTGGACGCATTCAAAATGAAGAAATGAAAGGCTCAGAGAGCTGATCGTAAAGCTCCTAAGGCACGGAGGCCGAATTCAGCCCCACAGCTGTCTGCAGTGTCTCCCAGCTGACCTCTTCTTCCATGGGTGACGCTCCCATGGACGGAGGGGCCAAAGCATCCCACATGCTTGTCTGTGGGTGGCCCTGAACCCTGCAAGAGGGGATACAGAGACGAATGAGACGTAGTTTGTACTCTAGGAGCTCAAAGTGTCAGTGAGTGCTCCTCCAACTTCGGTACCCCAGTACCCGCAGATGACCGAGCATCGCCCACAGAGCCCCAAGGCCCCGGGAGGGCTGTGCATTTGCCGCAAGTGAGCCTTTTCTCGAAGTCTGCGATTCTGGCTCGAAATGGACGTCACCAGAGAGCTTTTTGCCAAAGCTACCATATACATATATATGCATATATATGTTCATCTATATGCATATATATGTATATGGTGGATTTTCAAGGAAACCTGCCTGGACCCCTGCTCTACCACAGAAGACAGGCCGCTCCTCGCACCTCCACCTCCCCGCAGTGTGGACACCGGGCGTTCCAGAGCCACAATTCAGCATGATCTCTTTTCATCCCAGAGGCCCCGGGGCTCCTTCCTAAGGCTTCGGCTCCTTCCTGCCTCCGCTCAGCAGTGGAAATCAGACTTCAGACGAAGCAGACACCTCCTCGCCCCCACCTTTTCTGGCCTGGGATGGTCGTGATGGTCCCTGTGACGCATTCAAAATGAAGAAATGAAAGGCTCAGAGAGCTGATCGCAAAGCTTCTAAGGCACGGAGGCCGAATTCAGACCCACAGCTGTCTGCAGTGTCTCCCAGCTGACCTCTTTCCAGCGGGTGACGGCCCCCATGGACGGAGGGGCCAAAGCATCCTGGCTACGCTGTCTGTGGGTGGCCGTGAACCCTGCAAGAGGATACAGAGACGAATGAGACGTAGTTTGTACCTCTAAGAGCTCAAAGTGTCAGTGAGTGCTCCTCCAACTTCGCTACCCCAGTACCCGCAGATGACCGAGCATCGCCCACAGAGCCCCAAGGCCCCGGGAGGGCTGTGCATTTGCCGCAGTGAGCCTTTTCTCGGAAGTCTGCGATTCTGCCTGAATGGGCGTCACTAGAGAGCTTTTTGGCCAAAGCTACTATATATACATATATATGCATATATATGTTCATCTATATGCATATAGATGTATATGGTGGATTTTCGAAGGAAACCTGCCTGGACCCCTGCTCTACCACAGAAGACAGGTCCCTCCTCGCACCTCCACCTCCCCGCAGTGTGGACACCGGGCGTTCCAGAGCCACAATTCAGCATGATTTCTTTTCATCCCAGAGGCCCCGGGGCTCCTTCCTAAGGCCTCTGCTCCTTCCTGCTTTCCGCATTGGAAATCAGACTTCAGGACAGAAGCAGACACCTCCCTCTCCGTCACCTTTCTGCCTGGGATGCTCGTAATGGTCCCCGTGTGATTCCATTCAAAAATGAAGAAATGAAAGGCTCAGAGAGCTGATCTCCAGCCCTGGCACGTGGAGGCTCGTGTGTGTAATTCAGACCTACAGCTGGTCTGCAGGCTCCCAGCTGACTCTTTTCCAGCGGGTGATCACCATGGACGGAGGGCCCAAAGCATCCCTGGCTACGCTGTCTGTGGGTGGCCGTGAACCCTGCAAGAGGATACAGAGACGAATGACGTAGTTTGTACCTCTAGGAGCTCAAAGTGTCAGTGAGTGCTCCTCCAACTTCGCTACCCCAGTACCCGCAGATGACCGAGCATCGCCCACAGAGCCCCAAGGCCCCGGGAGGGCTGTGAATTTGCCGCAAGTGAGCCTTTTCTCGGAAGTCTGCGATTCTGGCTCGAAATGGATGTCACCAGAGAGCTTTTTGCCAAAGCTACCATATACATATATATGCATATATATGTTCATCTATATGCATATATATGTATATGGTGGATTTTCGAAGGAAACTTGCCTGGACCCCTGCTCTACCACAGAAGACAGGCCGCTCCTCGCACCTCCACCTCCCCGCAGTGTGGACACCGGGCGTTCCAGAGCCACAATTCAGCATGATCTCTTTTCATCCCAGAGGCCCCGGGGCTCCTTCCTAAGGCCTCGGCTCCTTCCCGCTTTCCGCAGTGGAAATCAGACTTCAGGACGGAAGCAGACACCTCCCTCGCCCTCACCTTTCTGCCTGGATGGTCGTGATGGTCCCCGTGGACGCATTCAAAATGAAGAAATGAAAGGCTCAGAGAGCTGATCGCAAAGCTCCTAAGGCACGAGGCCGAATTCAGACCCACAGCTGTCTGCGGTGTCTCCCAGCTGACCTCTTTCCAGCGGGTGACGGCCCCCATGGACGGAGGGGCCAAAGCATCCCTGGCTACGCTGTCTGTGGGTGGCCGTGAAACCTGCAAGAGGATACAGAGACGAATGAGACGTAGCTTGTACCTCTAGGAGCTCAAAGTGTCAGTGAGTGCTCCTCCAACTTCGCTACCCCAGTACCCGCAGATGACCGAGCATCGCCCACAGAGCCCCAAGGCCCCGGGAGGGCTGTGCATTTGCCGCAAGTGAGCCTTTTCTCGAAGTCTGCGATTCTGGCTCAAAATGGACGTCACCAGAGAGCTTTTTGCCAAAGCTACCATATACATATATATGCATATATATGTTCATCTATGCATATATATGTATATGGTGGATTTTCGAAGGAAACCTGCCTGGACCCCTGCTCTACCACAGAAGACAGGCCGCTCCTCGCACCTCCACCTCCCCGCAGTGTGGACACCGGGCGTTCCAGAGCCACAATTCAGTATGATCTCTTTTCATCCCAGAGGCCCCGGGGCTCCTTCCTAAGGCCTCGGCTCCTTCCCGCTTTCCGCAGTGGAAATCAGACTTCAGGACGGAAGCAGACACCTCCCTCGCCCTCACCTTCTGCCTGGGATGGTCGTGATGGTCCCCGTGGACGCATTCAAAATGAAGAAATGAAAGGCTCAGAGAGCTGATCGCAAAGCTCCGAAGGCACGGAGGCCGAATTCAGACCCACAGCTGTCTGCAGTGTCTCCCAGCTGACCTCTTTCCAGCGGGTGACGGCCCCCATGGACGGAGGGGCCAAAGCATCCCTGGCTACGCTGTCTGTGGGTGGCCGTGAACCCTGCAAGATGATACAGAGACGAATGAGACGTACTTTGTACCTCTAGGAGCTCAAAGTGTCAGTGAGTGCTCCTCCAACTTCGCTACCCCAGTACCCGCAGATGACCGAGCATCGCCCACAGAGCCCCAAGGCCCCGGGAGGGCTGTGCATTTGCCGCAAGTGAGCCTTCTCTCGGAAGTCTGCGATTCTGGCTCGAAATGGAAGTCACCAGAGAGCTTTTTGCCAAAGCTACCATATACATATATATGCATATATATGTTCATCTATATGCATATATATGTATATGGTGGATTTCGAAGGAAACCTGCGTGGACCCCTGGTCTACCACAGAAGACAGGCCGCTCCTAGCACCTCCACCTCCTCGCAGTGGGGACACCGGGCGTTCCAGAGCCACAATTCAGCATGATCTCTTTTCATCCCAGAGGCCCCGGGGCTCCTTCCTAAGGCCTCTGCTCCTTCCTGCTTTCCGCATTGGAAATCACACTTCAGGACTGAAGCAGACACCTCCCTCTCCCTCACCTTTCTGCCTGGGATGGTCGTAATGGTCCCCTGGGACGCATTCAAAATGAAGAAATGAAAGGCTCAAAGAGCTGATCGCAAAGCTCCTAAGGCACGGAGGCCGAATTCAGACCCACAGCTGTCTGCAGTGTCTCCCAACTGAACTCTTTCCAGCGGGTGACGGCCGCCATGGACGGAGGGGCCAAAGCATCTTTGGGTACGCTGTCTGTGGGTGGCCCTGAACCCTGCAAGAGCATACAGAGACGAATGGGACGTAGTTTGTACCCCTAGGAGCTCAAAGTGTCAGTGAGTGCTCCTCCAACTTCGGTACCCCAGTACCCGCAGATGACCGAGCATCGCCCACAGAGCCCCAAGGCCCCTGGAGGGCTGTGCATTTGCCGCAAGTGAGTCTTTTCTCGGAAGTCTGCGATTCTGGCTCAAAATGGACGTCACCAGAGAGCTTTTTGCCATAGCTACCATATACATATATATGCATATATATGTTCATCTATATGCATATATATGTATATGGTGGATTTTCGAAGGAAACCTGCCTGGACCCCTGCTCTACCATAGGAGACAGGCCGCTCCTCGCACCTCCACCTCCCCGCAGTGTGGACACCGGGCGTTCCAGAGCCACAATTCAGCATGATCTCTTTTCATCCCAGAGGCCCCTGGGCTCCTTCCTAAGGCCTCGGCTCCTTCCCGCTTTCCGCAGTGGAAATCAGACTTCAGGACGGAAGCAGACACCTCCCTCGCCCTCACCTTTCTGCCTGGGATGGTCGTGATGGTCCCCGTGGACGCATTCAAAATGAAGAAATGAAGGGCTCAGAGTGCTGATCGCAAAGCTCCTAAGGCACGGAGGCCGAATTCAGACCCACAGCTGTCTGCGGTGTCTCCCAGCTGACCTCTTTCCAGCGGGTGACGGCCCCCATGGACGGAGGGGCCAAAGCATCCCTGGCTACGCTGTCTGTGGGTGGCCGTCAACCCTGCAAGAGGATACATAGACGAATGAGACGTAGTTTGTAACTCTAGGAGCTCAAAGTGTCAGTGAGTGCTCCTCCAACTTCGCTACCCCAGTACCCGCAGATGACCGAGCATCGCCCACAGAGCCCCAAGGCCCCGGGAGGGCTGTGCATTTGCCAAGTGAGCCTTTTCTCGGAAGTCTGCGATTCTGGCTCGAAAATGACGTCACCAGAGAGCTTTTTGCCAAAGCTACCATATACATATATATGCATATATATGTTCATCTATATGCATATATATGTATATGGTGGATTTTCGAAGGAAACCTGCCTGGACTCCTGCTCTACCACAGAAGACAGGCCGCCCCTCGCACCTCCACCTCCCCGCAGTGTGGACACCGGGCGTTCCAGAGCCACAATTCAGCATGATCTCTTTTCATCCTAGAGGCCCCGGGGCTCCTTCCTAAGGCCTCAGCACCTTCCCGCTTTCCGCAGTGGAAATCAGACTTCAGGACGGAAGCAGACACCTCCCTCGCCCTCACCTTTCTGCCTGGGATGGCCGTGATGGTCCCCGTGGACGCATTCAAAATGAAGAAATGAAAGGCTCAGAGAGCTGATCGCAAAGCTCCTAAGGCACGGAGGCCGAATTCAGACCCACAGCTGTCTGCGGTGTCTCCCAGCTGACCTCTTTCCAGCGGGTGACGGCCCCTATGGACGGAGGGGCCAAAGCATCCCTGGCTACGCTGTCTGTGGGTGGCCGTGAACCCTGCAAGAGGATACAGAGACGAATGAGACGTAGTTTGTACCTCTAGGAGCTCAAAGTGTCAGTGAGTGCTCCTCCAACTTCGCTACCCCAGTACCCGCAGATGACCGAGCATCGCCCACAGAGCCCAAGGCCCCGGGAGCTCTGTGCATTGGCTGCAAGTGAGCCTTTTCTCGGAAGTCTGCGATTCTCGCTCGAAATGGACGTCACCAGAGAGCTTTTTGCCAAAGCTACCATATACATATATATCTATATCTTTATCTATCTAGATATCTCTATTCATCTATCTATCCATCTATCTATCTAACTATCTATCATTCATCTATTCATTCATCTATCTATGTATTCATGGATTTCTCTCTCTTTCTATATATATATTTATATATATATGGTGATTTTTATAACAAAAGGCTGTGTTTTCCTTAGACATTTGAGATCAGACAGGCTGCTCCTAGCACCTCCACCTCCCCTCAGTGTGGACACCGGGCGTTCCAGAGCCACAATTCAGCATGATCTCTTTTCATCCCAGAGGCCCCGGGGCTCCTTCCTAAGGCCTCGGCTCCTTCCCGCTTTCCGCAGTGGAAATCAGACTTCAGGACGGAAGCAGACACCTCCCTCGCCTCACCTTTCTGCCTGGGATGGTCGTGATGGTCCCCGTGGACGCATTCAAAATGAAGAAATGAAAGGCTCAGAGAGCTGATCGCAAAGCTCCTAAGGCACGGAGGCCGAATTCAGACCCACAGCTGTCTGCAGTGTCCCCAGCTGAACTCTTTCCAGCGGGTGACGGCCCCCATGGACGGAGGGGCCAAAGCATCCCTGGCTACGCTGTCTGTGGGTGGCCGTGAACCCTGCAAGAGGATACAGAGACGAATGAGATGTACTTTGTACCTCTAGGAGCTCAAATTGTCAGTGAGTGCTCCTCCAACTTCGCTACCCCAGTACCCGCAGATGACCGAGCATCGCCCACAGAGCCCCAAGGCCCCGGGAGGGCTGTGCATTTGCCGCAAGTGAGCCTTTTTCGGAAGTCTGCGATTCTGGCTCGAAATGGACGTCACCAGAGAGCTTTTTGCCAAAGCTACCATATACATATATATGCATATATATGTTCATCTATATGCATATATATGTATATGGTGGATTTTCGAAGGAAACCTGCCTGGACCCCTGCTCTACCACAGAAGACAGGCCGTTCCTCGCACCTCCAACTCCCCGCAGTGTGGACACCGGGCGTTCCAGAGCCACAATTCAGCATGATCTCTTTTCATCCCAGAGGCCCCGGGGCTCCTTCCTAAGGCCTCGGCTCCTTCCCGCTTTCCGCAGGGAAATCAGACTTCAGGA
>NW_024350919.1:401164-403324 GCF_902729225.1 Pteropus medius | reverse complement strand
CACGCTCGCTCATGCTCACTCACACTCACACGCTCACACGCACTCATACTCGTGCACTCATGCTCACTCGTGCACTCACATACACACTTGCTCACTCATATTTGCTCACTCACTCATGCACATATTTGCTCACATTCACACGCGCTCACGCGCTCACTCATCCTCTCCACCCCTTTGCACACGCTCCCTCCGGTGTTCCTGCCCTGCCGGAGGCGCCGGTCCGGCGGGGACCAGGCCTTGCACACGAGCGAAGCCCTTCCACGTCAGAAACGGGCAGCGGCCGACACAGCCTTGGCCTGCGCTGACCCCGGCCTGCGTCACTCTATTCACTCTTCCAAACGCCCTTCGGACTCACTTTATCAGCTGACCCTTGACCTTGCAACCTTCCTGCTCACACCAACAAGGGGCACGTGACCACCAACCAACAAACAGCCCAGCGTGTCCCCAGCTGAGCCCTTGCCTGAGGGCTCCACTGGTCTCTGGAGGCTCAGCTCAGGTCACCTCCTGGACTCCCTCCCCAGGGAGGTGATGGGCCCTGGAGCCAGACCTGCCTGACTCCATTTACCCCCCTCTACCCCCACGGCTGATGGTGAGGACTATGGGGTGGCGCCCCATCTCCCTGCATGTGTGCACATGTGTGTTGTACAGGCATGTGCACGGTGTGCGTGTGCGTGTGCATCTGTGCTGTGGGCAGTGTGTGGACGTGGGTGTGGGGGTGTGCAGACCAGGGATCACGCCCCGTCCTGGCCCTCTACATGACACACAGGCTCCACTGTCCAGGCTCCTGGGGAGCCAGAACCCAGAGGAGGCACAGGCCCTTTTGGACTCGAAACTGCAGGGGTTGGCCTTCGGAATAAGGGCAGGGGTCAGCATCCGGGGTCAGGGCAGGGGTCAGCAGCAGCACCAAGATGCAAATTCTTAGCCCACCAGCTCTGCTGAGACGGGGACAGGGTGGTCCCCAGGTGACAATGAGTCACCAAGTTAGAGAACTCCCAGGAACGGCGGGGGGCGGGGGGAGAACTCCCAGGAACTGTGCCTGACTTGGCCAGATGTTGAAAATTCTAGAAAACCGCACTTCTGACCATTCCTCGGGGCACTTCGTGTGGAGATCAGGGCCCTGGATGTCCCGTCATGACCTGTCCCCACACCGACACTGTCACGAGGCTCCGAACCTTGGACAGGCCGGGCCGCCGCGGCCGGCCTCAGAGGAGCGTGACCTAGGCCACCCACCCGGGGTGGTGCTCTCCCAAGGACATGCCAGCTGAAGAAGACGTCATCAGCGTCACCAGCGCAGGGGCCACATGACCCACTGCAAATACCGAGTGGACTTAGAAACCAAACATTATGAAATCCGGAGTTCTCATCAATAAAGACTATTTAAAATATGTCCTGTCACTGCCACGTCACGGGCCACACGTCCCAAAGTCCTGTGTGGACAAGAGAACCTCACCTTATAGAAGTGAGTCCCTGAGGCTGCTGGTGTTAGGGCTGCTCCCCGCACCGAGACCCCAACTCCCGGGGCCCCCAGGACTCTGGGGGTGGCTTCTGACCCACCCTTTCTGCCCCTACTGGACGGATGTGTCCTGCCCGGGGCAGTGGAGGTGCAAGAGCCTGTGGGGGGGCACAGCACTCCCAGGCCATCACTGCCGGACACCTCCCTCTGCGATGATCCCTCCGATCGGTCTCTTCCTGGATGCCACCCCACCTCAGCGGTCACCATCTTCTCGTGACCACACCCCATCACGCCCCACTTCCTGGCCCGAAGGGATACCTGCCCAGGCGTCGTGGGCGCCATGATGACTGTTAGTGAGAGCACCCAGCAGCCTCACGGTCAGTCCCAGTTTCAGATCCTGCCTGACCGGGCCCTCCTCCTCCTCCATGACACGTAAGGGCACCATAGGCTGCACCGTGCCACGACTCTGGTAACTGGGCTATTTGCCAGCGCATATTACTTCGATGGTGACAGGGTTCCCTACTTTTATGCATTAAGCTGGGGTCCTCGGCTAGGGTGAGGATACACAGATCAGCCTAGACCTGGGGAGACTGCACTGTGAGATACAGAACCACCCCACTTTTCCTGCCTGCTCCACGCCATCCTCGGCAGCAAGCCCGGCCCGGTGGCCAGAGCCTAGGTGACCGGTGGGCCGAGTGCTTACTTTT
>NW_024350919.1:397730-401153 GCF_902729225.1 Pteropus medius | reverse complement strand
GGACGGATGTGTCCTGCCCGGGGCAGTGGAGGTGCAAGAGCCTGTGGAGGGGCACAGCACTCCCAGGCCCGCATCACCCCCACCCCGGGCCCCCCTCCTCTGCCGGCTGATCCCTCAAGTCAGTCTGTTCCCTCGTCACCCACCTCAGCAGTCGCTATGACGGCCACACCCCCGCCACCCCACTTCCTGGCCCCGGGGACCACCTGCCTGGCGTGCGGCTCAGACGCCGCCTTGACTGACCGCGTGAGAGCACCCGGCAGCCTCACAGTCCCCGGGCTCGTCCCTGCACGACAGACGCCCTCCTCCTCCGCCGCCAGGGCACTGCAGGGCTGCCGCGGCTCCGTGGCTGGGCTGTGCCAGCGCATGTCACTTCCGACGAGCGACAGGGTTCCTAGCATTTGTCGTAAGCGGGGTCTCGGCTAGGAGTGGCGGGTCTGGTACGGCTGGGCCTGGGGGCTGCGGGGGCCCGGGGGCCCACACTTTTCCTGCCTGCTCCACGCCATCCTCGGCAGCAAGCCCGGCCCGGTGGCCAGAGCCTAGGTGACCGGTGGGCCGAGTGCTTACTTTTGTGTGATGCGGCCAACACAGCTGCACGTGAGGGACGGCAAGGCCCATGTCCCTTACCGAGCACAAGGAGTGAGCGCGAAGGTGCCAGCAGCAGGACAGGCCCGGGGGCCACGGGCCGGGGCCCAAGCGCACTTGTGGGCGGCCCGCCTGACACACAGACGGCTGAGGCCCAGAGCCCCTGGGCGAAGAGGGGGTGGCGCCCCAGAAAGAAGCAAACAGTGAGCGGGGAAACGTGGACACTCCCCACAATGAGAAAGGACGCCACGAAACGCCGCACAGCCCTGGAAACGGCAGAAGCCGGGAGGCAACGGACACGGAGCGAGTCGGCGACGTGCGGTAGCGCGTGGGACGAGCCGATTCCCGGGACATTTACCGCTAAATCCGCCTCCGGGGACGAACCCGAAACGCCTCCTGAGGTGGCAGAACGTCGCTGATGGGCGAGACCCATACGGGCCCGCCGGTACCAGCACCGGGCCGAGCACACCGGCACCACGAGCTTCCGTTCCTGCCAAGTCTTAGAAATCACGCCACCTGACTCTTCCCCCAAGAATCTCCACTCGGAAAGTCAGAGAACCTTGTACTAGGCCGACTTTTTCGTCTGTGCCACCGGACAGCCCCTCTTCTCACCCAGCCGGAACGGACCAGACACCCACTCAGAAAATTCTGGAAACTTCTCATCTGCGGGGACACAGGACCCAGACTGTGCCTGACTTGGCCGGATGTGACGCAGGGAAATCAACAGGCTGCCTGCGGGAGGCAGGGCCACAGCCCAGAGCCGGAAAAAGGAGCCTTACGCTGTCCCCTGCCGTCTGCCTCTCCAAGCTGCGGACTCGCTCGGATGGTCACCGCTGTGGGTGTCTTCTCCAGGCGGGACTGAACCACGCGAATACTTTAAATAGCCCAATGGTTTTTAAAAATATGACAAGGTGAGCAAGAAAATGGCAAACTGAGAAATAAAATTTGTGGTATACAAAACAAAAGATCAGTTTCTTGCATATGTAAAGGGTTTGTATGAATCAACAAGAAAAGGTTGAACTCGCCAAAACAAAAAATGCAAAGAACATAGACCAATCACGAAAGAAGAAAGACAACTAACCAATAAACACGTGAAAAAGTTAAGGTCTGTCTTCACCAGCAGCCAAGAAATGCACAGCAGCACGCCGGGCACCACCTGCCGCCCAGCGGGTGTGTTTTGCACAGGTGACGTGCAGCCCGGGCGAGGCCTAGGGAGAGGCAGGCTGCTGTGTCCTGGCTGCACAGTGGTGCCAACCACCTCGCTCCTACGTTGCCGCCCTGAGCCCTCAGCAGGGCCTGTCCCCATCAGCACAGGGGCAGCTCCTCTGTGAGAGAGTCACGGTCAGCGGGGACTCTGCGTCCTGCCCCATGTAGAAATGCCGGGAAATCACTCGACAAACTGCCAGCAAACACGCCCCGTCCCTGGATGGCATGACTCTCGGCCCTTTCGGTTAATCACGTCTGAGGATCAAAATGACAACACAAGGAAGCCCAGTGTGGGGTCGAAGTCCGACTGGCTCCCGGACCCCACGGGTGAGAGTCCCCTCCCTCCAGAGGTGAAAGGCCAGCTCCCAGAACCGGAGTCGCCAGGGCTTAGAACAACTTTCAGTCAAGCAGCTTTTGTCTGGGCAATAATTAGCTCTCTGTCTGCTGGGGACACGTCCCCCGTTAGCACACACAGGGACCCCTGTCTGGGCCGCGGGCAGGGGCGTGCCAGCTGCAGACGGGCTGTCACTTAGAACTGAGTCAGCGCCTGCTAAGGAGCCCACGCGCTGCTGCTGGGAGGCCGGTTCCAGCTCACGGCTCCAAGATGCAGAGGGGCTGGGGGCCAGGAGGAAGACCCCGCCCCAGCGCTGGGACATGGCGGAGACAGCCCCCCTGGGGGACCCGCCCACACCGCTGCCCCGAGCGGCAGGCACTGAGCAGTTCAGTAAAAAAAATAACCACCAGCACAACCGGGGTTGGCGCTGGGTGCGAACCCTGGCCCCGCCCAGCGGGCGTGCAGCCTTCACGGGGTGCAGCTCAGCCCAGGGCGGCCCACACCCACTCCCACCCTCCAGTGTTGCCACCCTGAAATTCTCAATTTTGGAACAAGGGGACCCTTGCGTGCACTGTGCACAGACGGTGCAGGGCCAGCACCCGGTTAGGATAGTGGTCCCAAGGGGGCCTCAGAGAAACCAGAGCAGCTCAAGGAGACCCTTGTTGGGGTGTCCAACAGGCCAGGGCACCAAGGAATAAGGGACGCTGTGAAGCTGGGCGGACCAAGAGGCAGCCAGGCTGGCCCGGCCGTTGTCCCCGGCCCGGCCGTCGTACCGGGCTGAGTGGCCAGGCCCCACCCCCAGGCCTGACCCCGCCCTCATGCAGGGCCTTCGGGGTACCTGGAAGCTGTCGGGGTCCGCTGCTCCGGCCTGAGCCACAAAGAGCCCAGCACCGGGCTCCAGCTGCAGGCGCTGCGGGGACCGGGCCAAGGGCACCCTCTGCAGCTCCTCGCAGTCCACGAAGAGGGCTACGGTGTCGCCGTCCACGCTGAGCGCCAGGCGCGTCCACTGGCCGGTGAAGGCGGGCAGGCGGAAGCTGGCAGCCGTGCGCGTCTGGGCCGTGCCGGGCTCCGTGTACAGCAGCTGGACGTGCTGGTGGCCGTCGCGCACGCTCGACAGCTTCACGCCCACCGAGACCACCGCCTGGGCCGCGTCCGTGACGGCGAACAGCACGCCCGCGCCCTCGGTGGCCGGCCGCACGTAGAACAGCAGTGAGAAGTCGCGAAAGAAGGGGCTGGGGAGGTGGGCCCGGGCCGCCTGGCCACTGCTGGCGTCTGGGCCGAACACGTAGGCTGGTCCCACG
>NW_024350919.1:367851-397240 GCF_902729225.1 Pteropus medius | reverse complement strand
CACACCAGGGACCCGCAGGAGCAGCACAGGGCGTGGCAGGGCGCCCACCCGCAGCCAACACCTGACCGGCAGCACCACCTCACAGAAAGGGGCAGCAGGTGCCTGGCAGGGAGCTCACTGCAGGGCACCTGCGTCGGGCGCCAGGCAGGGCACGAATCAAACTCCTAGGAAGGCAGAACACGAGAGGCTGGGTCTCCTGGAGCAGCGGTCCCCAGCCCTTGTGGCACCGGGGACAGTGCTCCTACGCGACTCTTAATGCCTGATGAGCCGAGGTGGAGCTGAGGCGGTGAAGCCGGCGCTGGGGAGCGGCTGCGAACACAGATGAAGCTCGCCCACCGCTCACCTGCTGCCATGCGGCCCGGGCTCCTGACAGGCGACGGACCAGGGCTGGGGACCCCTGGACTCGTGACCACTTAGCCTGACCGGGTCCTGTGGTTTCCTGTCTGCACTGACAGCACAGCAGGTCGTGCCCAGTGCCCCAGGCCGGGCGGGAGGCTCACAGTGGGTGACAGCCGGGCCAGGGCTGCTGCATGTGCTCCTGGAGGCGGGGGCTTCCCCCCTCCCTCCATGTCACACTGGGGACACCGGGAGAGCGGCCATGTGACGGGGAGCCACGCCCTCTCCCCAACCCGCTGACACACTGGGGTGGCCCCAGGCAGCATCACCCGCCTCCGAACACCCGAGCAGCTCGCCCACCCCATCACTCACAGCCTGTGCGTCCCGCCCCCCGCAGGCCATTGTGTCACAGGGAGAGTCCTAACGGGCATCCCGCCATGCAGAGCCCCGGAGGCGTGACCCCACGAGGGCCGCGGCCACTGTGCCAGCTTCTCCCCCATCTCCTCTGCTCCCAGGAGGGGCCAGCAGTGCCGGACAAGCGTGGTCTCTGCCGGACACAGGAGATGGCAGACAGCAACTCACGGTGACGTCCCCAGCTGCCCACGCTGCCAGGCAGACCCTGTGCTTTGGGGCCGTGGTTTGGCCACGAGCCCTGGCCCACGGCTTTTCTTCTCAAGACGCACCCCAACAGTCTAGGGGGTCTGCCCCCAAAGTGTGCATCACACAGTGGGGGGGATGTTCCTCTGGGAGAGGCTGTGACACGTGGGCGCCCTGAGTGAGGCTGTGGCAAGTGCACGTGTGTGGGTGTCGTGGGCACTGGGGGTCCAGCCCCCGAGCAGGGACAGGCTAACCTGGGACTTCCGGAGGCAGACGGGTGGAAGAAATGCCCCACCCCGACTTTCTGAGACAAGTCGTGTCTTTCAAGAGTTTCCTGAAGACAAAAAGTAGAAACAGCAGCCATGCGTGGGGACTCTCTGGGGGCCCCGCTCCCCGCCCCAGCCGCTCCCCGCCTCCGCCCACCCCTTGCACACCGGGAAGTGGGGAAGAGCCGGGTGCAGCACAGATGGCAGCCACGGTGGGACAATGGCCCAGGGGCCCCTCCTAGCAGCAGAGGGACCTTACAGGAAGACCCTGGGCTCTGGAGGCCCGCGGTCACTTCCCACTCCAAGATGGCCTGTGTGTCCACTGGGACGGGAATGCTATGACTGTCCCTTGTACCAGAAGTACCAGCGGGATGCGTGTCCATGCAGGGAGACGTTCCAAGACTGAGAAATCGGACTCTCGCCAGCTCGGGTGCCAGGAGCACTGGTGACCCTGCCCCAGCTGTCCCCAAAGCTGAATCGGGCAGCCAGAACTCTTCCAAATTAATTATGAACGCAAGACGCAGCAGCTGTTGGCTTCTCGGGCGAGACAGCAGCGGCTTCTCGAGCAGCACGTTCCGCAGGCGTGCGTGAGCGGCCCCCGCCCGAAGCTCTCCACTCCCGCTCCATGAAATTCCTCGGCCCCGCTGGGAGCGAGCCTCCGAATGCCACGGCCCTAAGATCACCGCCATCGTCAGGCACGGGCGCCCTGTGTACAGGGCATGGCCACCTCCCTGCAGAGGCGAGGCCCGGGGTGGCCCTGCTAACTGGGGCGGGAAACCAGCATCTCCTCAAAAAGCCGAGGCCGGTCGCCCCGAGAGCTGGGAGGAACCCTCCCCGGGAACGCAGTGGGTAACGCCTTCAGCAGGCTGGGTGACACCTTCTCCCCTCAGACTGAGAAACTGGGGACCTGCCTGGTTGAAGACAGTCTCCCTTTCAGCGAACGACCAGCCACAACCGAGCGGGATTTATCCCAGGCCTGCAAGGCTGGTTCAGCCCTCAGAAGCCAATTACCATAACCCAGCAGTCAACGGGCTAAGAACACGCACGTCGACAGATGCAGAGAAAGCACCTGACAACGTCCCACGCCCGCTCGTGATTAAGAATCCCAGCGAAGCAGGAATGGAGCGGAATTTCCTCCACGTGATAAAGAATCTCTACAGCTGACATCACACTTAATGGTGAGAAACCTGAAACTCTCCCGCTGAGGTCGGGCACACGGCGAGGACGCCCCCCTCCGCCTCCCAGCACCAGCGAACGCAAGGAGACAAGGAAGGGAAGAAACAAAACTGTCAGCAAAACTGACCCCCAAAATCCCACCACCACCAACACAAAACCACCACCCGGAGCTAACGAGCCACTGCGGCAAGGCCACAGGATACCAGGTCAACACACAGAACTCAGACGCCTTCCTAAAGACCAGCGACGGGGACGCGGAATTAGAAATAGGAAACGCAACACCGTTTACGTTCGCACCCCCCAAAATTAAATCCTTAGGTGTAAAACGAAGGAAACACGTACAAGACCTATACGAGGAAATCTACAGAGCTCAGATGAAAAAAAAGTCACTGAATAAATGCAGAGCTGTTCCACGTTCATGGACACGAAGCTCGATACTGTCGAGATGTCAGCGCTTCCCAAACCGATCGACAGACTGAATGCGATCCTGGTCAAAATTTAGTGGAAATCGACAAGCTGACGCTAAAATTTACAGGGAGAGACAGAGACCCAGAACAGCCAACCCAACACGGAAGGGGAACAAAGCTGGGGACCAACACCCGACTACAAGGCTGACTCTGACGTGACAGTAAGCGAGACGGCGGGCGTCGGTGACAGAACGGGCAAACGGATCAATGGGACGGAGCACAGAGCCCAGGAGCAGAGCCACATACACAGTCACTGATCTCTGACAAAGGAGCAAAGAAGGTTTTCTCTACAAACGGATGTAGGAACAACGGGACGTCCACATGCAAAAGATGGACCCGGACACAGACCTTCCGCCCTTCACAACAAGTAGCTCAAAGTGGATCCCGGACCTAACTGCAAAATGCAAAACTCCCAGAAGGTAACAGAAGAAAACCTAGGTGACCTTGGGTTTGGCGATGACTTCTTAGACACAACACCCAAGGCATATCCATGAATACGTACTATTGACACGCTGGACTTCATTAATTTAATTAAAATTAGAAATCTGTTTTGCAAAAGTCACATTATGAGAATGAGAAGACAAACCAGAGACTGGAAGAAAATATCTGCATCTCGTGTATCTGGTAAAAGCGGCTCTATCCAAAATACACAGAAGCTCTTAAAACTCAACAATAAGAAAACAAACCCGATTAGCAAGTGGGCCGAAGACCCTGACCCCTCACTGCAGACGACGTGCAGATGGCAAACGAGCACGTGACAAGATGCCCCACGTCCTGTGTCAGCAGGGAACTGCAGACCGAAATGAGACACCACACACCCCCGTCGGGACGGCCGCAGTCCGGACACTGACGCCGCCACACGCTGCGAGGACGTGGAGCCACAGGACTCTCGTCGCGGCCGTGGGGGTGCTGCTGGTGCGGCCGCTGTGGGAGACAGCGCGGCGGCTTCACGCAAAGGCAAACGCACTCGGTCTACGATGCCGCAGTCACACCGCTGCTTCATACCCAAAGGAGTCGAGCACTTACGCCACACGGAACCTGCGCACGGACGTCTGTAGCAGCTTCATTCATACTCGCCCAAACCTGGAAGCAGCGGAGACGCCCTTGGTAGGTGACGGACAAAATGGTCCATGCAGACAACGGAACGTCACGTCACTCAGTGACAAAAATGAGCCACCGAGTCATAAGATGACGTGGGGGAAACGTAAATGCAGGCTAACTGGAAGAAGCCAGCGTGAGGAGGCTACGGAAGGTGTTATTCCAACTCGGGGACACCTGGAAAAGGTGAGGAGGCCGTAACAAGATCCGTGGCCACCAGAGGTTGGGAGAGGGAGGGCCGAGTACACGGAGCACAGAGGACGTGTGGGGCGGGGAAGGACTCGGCGATACGGCCATGGTGGACACGTCTGTCCAGACCCGCAGAGGGCACAACAGGGAGAGGGCCCCTGAACTACGGGTGACAACCATGTGCCGAGCAGGATCACCTGTAACAAAGACGCCCTCGGGCGGGTGCTGACCTGAAGGGCCGGTGCTGACTGGTCTGCTGGGGGGGCAGGGCCGGGCGGGGCTTTAGCCGCGCGCGAGGGCGGGTGGCGGGAATACGGGGATGAAAGCTGACCGGTCCGCGGCGGTGGGCGGGGCGGGCGGGCTGCGTGCGGAGGGGCGGGGCCAAGTGAGAACTCCGTCGTACCTTCTGCTCCGCTCCTGCTGTGAACCTATCCTGCTGTGAACCTAAAACCGCTCTAAAAAGTAAAGTCCTTCTAAAATATCAGGTAAATGCTAACAAGAGGCAAGCAAATATTGCAACACTAACATCAGATAAAGCAGAAAAAGTTGAAAGTCATCAGGAGGGACATGGGGACAATACTTTTCATCCACCACTGACATGTGATGGGCCCGGTACCACCCATGACCGTGCCCCCTGTACACATGGCGAAAACGGGGGTCCTCGTTCAAGACGCCGTCCCCGAGACACCCACTAAGCGGTTTCCCCGTGGGGTAGGGCACCACCACGTGGCGAGACGTGGCGAGAGACGCCCCTGAGCCAGCAGAGCGAGGAACGCCCCACGTCTATGGCTTTGTCACAGAACGGAGATGGCGAAGTCACTGTGTCTGGGGTGCGAAGGACACACGCTCACCTCAACGAGGACACACGCCTTGGGGGCGTCTAAGACGGCGACACTCGACTCGGAGGCTGAGAAGCATGCACGGCAAATGCAGGCACCCTGCGTCCCTGGTGGGGACGCCACAGACGCAACGACACGTCCACGCCACCCATGTGCGACTTCCCCGTGCCACCCGCACAAAGGCCTCAGGGGACGACCACCAATGACGTGGAAGAGAAAACGCGGGAGGACGCGAGAGGGGCCTCTGAAGAAGGCGGTGGATCCGCCTGGCGGGGCCGACACCCAGCGCTCACACTGGGCCCGCGGGGGATGCACGGCCAGCGTGCAAGGAACCAAGGTGCAGACAGGCGGGGGACAGACGGGGCAGCAAGCAGGGCCCTCGGGCCTCGCCTGCGACCGAGAAGCCGGAAAAGCCTGCAGACAGGGCTGCCACGGAGGAGGGGATGGACGGGGGCCAGCGGCTCGCAGAACACGGGGGACAGTGCGACGTGTCACTAAGGGAAGGAGGGCTCCGCACACGCAGGCCGCGCCCCCGTTTACGCAGAGCAGGGCTGCGGGCGTGGGTACCGGTGCGTGGGACGCACGCGATGCCCATACTGTGGCAGGCAGGACTACGGCCCCAAGACGCCCGCCGCACCGGCTGGGCCCCTGACCGGCACTCTACCCGGCCAATGGGCCTGGGGCGCGGTTACGGTCGTGGCCCTGGAGACGCCCCAGATCTAACCACGTACTCCCCGTGGGGACAGAGAAACGGCTGTGACGAGGAAGAAACCAGAGACAGCAGCACGAGGGCGTGGCCGGCACTGCCCGCTGCGAGGGGCGAGGGGCCACGCGCCCAGGCCCGCGGCGGCCGGCGGGAGCGGTAGGAGGCAGGACAGAGTCTCCGGGCACCCAGGGGACCAGCTGAGACACGGGGTCAGCCCGGTGGGCTGACTTTGGACGTCCCACCGCCAGGAGCTGAGATGCTCCCTGTGCGCGCTCGAAAGCCAACCGGTTTGAGGCCATTTTCACAGCTGCCCCTGAGCCTCCTGCACACACGCCGACGTCAGACCACAGAGGGCAGGACGCCCGCCACTGAGGGGCCTCGGCACTGCGCTCAGCCCCCCGCGTGCAGCCCTGATCCCACACAGCGCGTCCCGAGCTGACACAGGACGGTGGCCACCGCCACGGCACGAGGGCCGAGCGTCCCGGGGTGAGCAGGCCAGGAGGCAGCCCCCCCTTCACGGGTGGCACAACCCCTGCAGCCCCCCGCGGGTGGCACACCTCTTGCAGCTCCCCGCTCCCGTGGGCCACACCGCCCTCCTGCTCAGGACCAGCCTGGCGGTGAGGTGCAGCGTAGCGCCGAACACCTGCCCTCCCGCCTCCCATCCCTCTGACCTGGGACCTGCTCCACCGCCCACCACGAGGGCCGTGGGTCTGTCACTGCCCGGGGCCTGCAGCCACCCTGCAGCCCATGCTCGATCGGGGATGGGAACAGTGGTGGCTCCACCGAGTCCCCAGGGACAGTCCTGGCTGGGTCCTAGGGAGGAAACAGCACCCAGGCTGGGACGTCCCCTCCACCAGAGACCCCCCCACAGCCCAAGGACCTCACTTGGCCGGCGATGGTTGGTTCCCAGCGCCCCCCACACAGCAGAATCCGAGCACTTGTCACTGGTGGCACAGCCTTGCCCCTCCTCCGCCCGCCCAAGCAGGGTGGGAGGCCAGCGGTGGGTGGGCCCCACGATAAGGCTAGGGGAGGGGACACGCTCCCAGCCCCGCTCCCCATGGGACTGTCCCTGGCCAGGCCACACCAGACCTTGGTGAGATGAGCACCTGAAGCCCCCGCCAGGGAGCAGAGGGCCGACAGACAAGTCCCCCAGGGCCCTGCGGGGAACACGGCCTCCGTCACAGGCCGGGGACCCTGCCAACACTGCAAGTGTCCGGCGAGAAGCCCCTTCAGGCCATTCGGCTGACCGGGCCAGCTGCGGTTAGAGATCTCACACCCCACACCTTGTGTGGCTGGCCCCCCCCAAAGGAAGGCTGGGGCCCTCTCTGAGGTCTAGTGTGACCCCGTGGAGGATGGGAGGGCTGTGGGAGCTGCCGGGCTCCTTCCCGTGGCACAGGGGCCTCCTGGCAGGACACGGCCACGGCACAGGGCGAGGTCCCCACTAGCCTGACACACAGGTGTCTGGGGGAACGTGGGAACACACGGCTCGCTGTGGCCCCAAACCAAAGTCCACTGTGCCCCTAGTGTGGACACAGCCTGTGCCCCAGACCCCAGCTCACAGAGTAGCCACAGGGCCCCTCCTCCACACACACGGACCTCCCCGTGGCTGTCCCTCTGCTGGACGCTGTCCCAGCCACTCCC
The DNA here is from genome assembly GCF_902729225.1 of Pteropus medius. Lineage (NCBI taxonomy): Eukaryota > Metazoa > Chordata > Mammalia > Chiroptera > Pteropodidae > Pteropus > Pteropus medius. Next base: position 389,925 of record NW_024350919.1, on the reverse strand, counting down.
GCTCATGAGCAGAGCTCGCCTCCCCGTCCTCTGCCTGCACCACCCGCTGTCCTCCCTCCGGCCCCGAGCGTGCCTCTTCTGGGGTCAGACACCATGCATCATCGGCACTCTTTCCTGCCCTGGCCGGGACCTGGGCGCTGGAGGCCCCCTCACTCCGCCCAGGCCTGGCATACAGGGGGTCACCCCCACACATCCCTCAGGGGCCCGGCCCCAAAGCCTGGTGACCGAGGGGACAGACGAGCAGTCAGGCTGCCCCCCACAGAGAGTAAAGGGGAAAGGACACACAGCCTGACCTGGACGGGCGAGGCTGTATGAGGGACTGGGGAGCAGGCCCCAGGCAGACACGGTGGGCACTGCCAGGGCCCGGAAGGCTGTGGCTGCCCTCCCTTCCCCCGCTGCGGGTGGCGGGGGAGGGAGGCCGTGCTCTGGTGCTCACTGACCACTGCCAATGGCTGCAACCTCTGGACCTTCAGAGCAGCAAGTCCCCCCAGCCCGCGGCGTCCACCCCTGCAGCCCCCTCCGCCCGAGCAGCCTGGGACCACAGAGAGGATGTCAGACCCTGCAGGGCAGTGGCCGGAGCTGGATGGGACCCTGCTCCCTGGGCGTGTCGCAGTGCCACGGGCCTCAGTCTCCTCCGTGACTGGGGTGCAGCGGGCCATCTCGGGGCACGGGGAGGGCAGCGTGAACTGCACACGGCCATCCGCACACACAGAACCCAGGGTCAGTGCGGCCCTGCAGGCCTCAGGCTCCCCTCTGCCTCCTGAGAGTGATGGGGACCTGGCCGTAAGGACCTGGCATTGGGGCCGGGGCAGGGGGAGGCCAGGCTCCCAGCAGCCCTGACGACGAGGGGAGCAGGCGTTACCTGCAGCTGGCCCAAGGAACACGCAGCGCCCGTCCTCCTGGGCCGGGAGCGAGGCGCAGGGGACCGGCAGCCCGTCCCCGTCCAGGTGGCTCCAGCAAGCGTCCTGCAGGGCCTCGCAGAACTGCCGGCAGGGGGGAAGGGCAGGCGGGGGCCCCGGGCCGCAGGGGGAGGCCAGCAGCAGGCAGAGGAACCAGGCGAGGAAGCGGTGACAGTGTGTCTCGAGGAGGCGTCCCCAGGCCCCCGAGGCCGCCGGCACCTGCTCTGCGTGCGCGTGGGGCAGGTGCTTGGGCCGCCAAGCATGGCCGATGCCCAGGCGGCTGCAGACCAGCAGGGCGGGTGGCAGGGGCAAGCAGCGGCCCGGGACGGGGCGGCCAGGCTGCCCGTGGGCAGTCGACGCCTCGGCCCAGAGCAACACCGAGCTGTTAGCAAAACCAGGCCCCACAGGATCAGCCGCGCGGGGATCCCACGCGCCACCGTCCCCCGTTAACGGTGAGCGTGAGCGTCGAGATGGCTTGGCAGGGGAGCTGGAGCGGAGAGCCCAGGGGACAGCGTGCGCGCCCGGGGGACCCGCCACCAGGAGAAGCAGACGTGGGCCGAGCCTCAGGATGCCGGGACGCCGGTGCTGCCGACGGGGACGGGCGGCCACAGGCGAGAGTCCTTTGCCATCCAGATCCTGGGGCCACCCCGGGGACTGCCGGCTCCCCCAGGGAGGGGCCCCGTCTGGCAGGGAGGAGAGCGCGCTACCTGCGGATGTCCGGGAAGCCGAGGGCAGTGCCTGGGGCCTGCCCGAGGCAGGAGGCAGCAGAGTGGGCACGGGCCGGGTCCCGGTCCCAGTCCACTGAGTGTCCGGAGGACTTGGGGCCCCACTGCTCAGCCAGAGAGGGGTCCCGCCGTCCTGGGAGGCGCTGGACGGCCTGGGGAGCGTGCGGAGGGGGTCCGTGGGGGTCGCCGGGGCTGGCGCCTCGGCTGAGCTGGTGCTCTCGGTGGGGGCGCTGTCGTCCCACAGCTGGATGAAGCTCCGGATGCCCGTGGCCAGACTCAGGATCTTGGCCCCGACACCGGCAACGTTCTCCTCCCTCCTGTCCGGGCTTGCAGTGGGGGTGCGAGGGGCAGCCGGGGCCTCGCCCTGGCCAGCCTCCAGCCTCTCCCGGGGCAGCTCAGAGCTGGCAGGGACCGTCCACTGCTCAGTGGGGTCGGCCTGAGGGGCCGCCGCTGTTGTGTCCTCTGTGGTCGGCACAGGTGGGCCCGCTGGGGGGTCGGCAGCCCTAGAGGATGACCACAGCCAGTCCATCATGTCCGCGCGGGCGGCAGCGAGCCCGCAGGTGAGCAGGAGCAGCAGCCACAGGCCGCGGCGGCCGCTGCGCTGCGGAGCCATCGGGCCGTGTGCGGCCGGCAGAGGGCCAGGCCAGAGGCTACAGTCCCGGGGGAGGGGCCCGGCCAGCCCCGCCCCCCGCCCACGCTGCAGCCGGCTCCCTCGTTCACGGTTCTAAGCGGCCCCTTCTTCTCACTTCTCGCTCTTGCACAAGGAGAAAGACAGAAACCCCTAGTCACAGTGACAGGCGTCCGCGGAACGCCCCACACCTCCTCAGAGCAGCAGAGTGCCCAGCCCAAGGGGACGTGGAAGCACATGGCCTGGGGGTTCCCAGCTCCCAGTGAGCTGGAGGCGGGCTCTGCGCTGCTCCCTGTGCCGTGCGGGCCTGGGGGCTCAGGCCAGCTCCCCAGCCCAGGGCCCAGCTCCAGGAGAAGGTGCCTGGCACGGCTCCCTGGGGCATCTGCCTGGGCAGGCCCAGGAACCCCAGGACCCCGAGACGGCAGCCCCTAGCCCCGCCTGCCCAGCAGCCTCTGTGCCTGAAGCCTCCGCCCCACGTAAAGCTGCAACTGACAAGCGCCCAGCTGTGACGAGCCCAGCTCTGCGTAACTGCTGCTTCTGAGGGACACGGCTCGCCACCTGCTTAGAGAGCCAGCTCCTCGGCCCGTGGGTCACAGACGCCCGCCTGTCCTGGCACCATGGCCGAGACCACGGCGCTGGGTCCGAGCCCTGGGGCCAGCCACGCTGCCTGCCGTGACGGCGCGGCCCCCTTCCCTGCTGGCTGGAGCCGTGTCGCTTCTGGGCCGGCGTCTCCGTGTCCCGCAGGGGTTTCTGAGCCAACCCCGAAGACCGCTCCGAAGGGACACGCAGCGGCAGCTGGGCATCCGCACGCAGGCAGAGGGAGATGGCGGGACGTGCTGAGGCAGACGCTGCCACCGACGGCAGGTCCCGCCGGATGCGTCCTCCCCACCGCCCCCACCCCCAGAGCGGGGGTGGCCTGGTCCCCGCGGGCGCACGCGCCCTGCCCACAGCCGGGTGCCAGCCCAGGGCCGGGCCGTCCCGCCTCCTCTCGGCTGTCCTCGCCAGGTGCGTTCTTGGAGACACCTCGGGGACAGGACGGGGTGCCACCTGCTCCGGAGGGCGCCGGCCAGGCCAGCCTGCAGCCGACAGCTCCCCCAGGCCGACTGCTGCCCTCTCTGGGACGTCAGACAACACCTCCTTCTGCCCGAGACACGGAAGGGACGCTGCCGCTCGGCCCTCGTCCTGCCCGTGCCGGCTCTGGGGCTGCTCGGGGCATATACCACGCGTGCTGGTGTCCGGCTCTGACCCCGGCTGTCGCCCTCCCCACGCAGCCAGGCCAGCCCCAGGGCCCACCCAGGACGCAGCCTCTGAGCTGCCCCAGGAGCTCCCCGCCTGAGTGGGGTCCCCAGCCCTGGGCCGTGGCAGGAGTGTGGGGGCGGACGGGCTTCCCACCAACACAGGACCCTGGCTGGACAGACACGGCCCCCAGCTCCCTCCTGCCCTGCACCTCCCAACAGCTGCCAGTGAGGTGGGGACACCAGAGGCCGGCTCCAGACCAGAGTCCAGGAGAGGCAGAACGAGCATGGGACCACACGCACACGCACACGCACACGCGCACACGCACACCGTTCTTAACCAGCACAACCCACACCAGCCCCACGTGGGCTCTGCATGCCCACTGTCCCTCCCTTCTGCCCAAGGCCCCTCGTCCCCCTGCCTCCTGCAGACTGTGCTAGGGGTCTCAGCCCTCCCCCTGCCCCGGGCTGGGGTCAGCAGCGAGGGCACCTCTGGTGAGGCAGCACTGAAGACGTGTCCCCAGCTGTGCCCAGCTCAGAACACGGAGCATTCAACAGATCGGGGGCCATCCAAAGGACAGGGCTCGGCTCACGCCTGAAGGCAGCTGAACGGCGTGTCCCTGGGGAGCTGGAGGCAGCCAGCGTGCAAACATCTGTCTCAGCCAGGCCTCCTTCCCAGCGTCAATGCCTGCGATGCCTACACTTACCGGAAACGCCCAGGGAACAGTCCTTGCTCGCAAACCCACGGCCACTAACGCGATTTTACGCCTGACGTGACTGGAAAGTATCAGGACAAATTCTGAGGTCCTCCCTGCTCCCGCCCGCACAGGAGAGCGAGCACGGCTCTTCCTGGCCCAGAACGTACGCCCCGATGGCCCTGGGGACACTCACTCAGCCTCCCAGGAGCCAAGGGGCTGGGGAGGGACAGCAAGGCCGCCCGCGGCGGGCAGGGGAGGGGAGGGGAGGGAGGCTGTCCGGGAGGGCAGCGGCCCCACCACCCTCCAGAGCGCGCCCTTCCTGCCCGCCCTCCGCGGCCACCACCACCTTCAAGCACTCGGAGGTCCTGCCCGCCGGCCCGGCCGCAGGACCGCGATGACCGTCCTGCGACTCAGCTGGAGGCGCACTCCAAGCTCCGCCTGGACAACCAAGACGCCCGGCCAGCGGATTCGAAGCTGCGGAAGGGAGAGCTGGGCCTGAGTGGACACCGGCTGAGGGCACCACGAGTCACAGGGGCGGCCGCCTCATCCCTCCGTCTGAGACCATCTCGGACGCACCGATGAAACTCACTGACTCTAGGGGGACCACAAGGGGCCTACCTCTGCCTCCCTCACCCCTCATGGACAGGCCACCCGTCCTTCCCAAAACCCCTCTCCTGTCCTCCGGCCACGAGGCACACAGCTCGTGGCCCTGTCAGACGATACCCTCCCCCCGTGAATCCAGCCCAGGGCTTTTCACGGGTATGCGTGTGTGTGTGTGCTCCGTCCCGTGTCTCATTGTAAGGCGCGGTGTCTGTTCATGTAGGTAACTGTGTACATGGTCAATATAAAGTGTCTGTTCATACAGGTAGGCAGGTAGAATTGTGTGTGTGTGTAGAATGCACCATCATTTGCCTGTCTGGGAGATCTGTGTGTGTGCTCTCCGCCCATGTCTCACAGCGTGAGTCTGTGTCTCATGCGGTGTGTGTGCACGCGCACACGCAGAAACCCGTCTGTGTCTCTATATACAGGTGTCCTCAGTTTTGAGGTGGTGTGTGTCCGTGCATGCACACGTCCACTCGCTCCCACACAGACTGTCTTCCGGGGACTCCTAGGCACCCAGGGGAAGCCAGGGCTGACAGGCGAAGTCCCACCAGGCCGGGCTTGACCCCCGCCGCTGGGTCTGCACGGCCGCAGGTGGGAGGGTCGTCAAGACCTTGCACGTGGGAGGAGCTGAGCACGTACCTCCGTCTGCACGGCCCTCTCGGCTCCCCCAGGCCAGGTGTGCAGACCGTGCCCTTCACACGCCCGCCGCAGGCCTGCACTCCGGGCATAAGGGTGCTGTCCAAACTTGTCCCCAGAAGGGGCACCATGGGACTAAGGCACCAGCCATCCCCTCGCTGGCAAGCCCCGTGCCACATGGCCAGCCCCGGTCTCTTCTAGAAGGTTCTGTCTCACGCTGTGGGAGACAGGCCCTGCTCCCACCCCACCTGAACCAGGGTTTGTCCTGTCTTGTCGGCCCGTCTGGTCTGGATTCCTAAATAATGTGGTCTTTTATTTTCATTTCCATAAAAGCACCAAACAGCCACACGTGACAGAGAAAGTCGGCTCAGCGCGGGAGGCTCTGGGCACAAGGAGGGACCAGCGTTCAATGAGCTCCCCTCAGAGCCACTTCTGCTGTGAGCTCAGATGCCACCTCTGAGGCCAGGCCCCAACCTGGCCCCTCCACTGTCCCCGAGCCAGCGGCGTCCTCGGAGACCCTTCCTGGGGTGCCCTGGGGTCCTCTCCCCGCTCCTCCCTTGGGGGCTGATACTGTCAGTGACGGGCAGACCCGAGAGGGACAGCCGGCCCTGGCAGGTGGCCCTGAGCCTCCATCAGGGGACCCAGGACACCATAACCCGAGCACCCACTGCCCGGGGACACGCCCATGAAGGCCCGTGCACTGTGGCACGTGTCCAGCTCTTAGAAATGAAAACGTGCTGCTCGTACCTCCGAGATGCGACGAGATCATAACCGCCATGTCTCGGCGGCCTGCCTGAACTCTGCATTTTGTGGTGACGGTTTCTAGCCACAGTGATAAAGGACCAGATCAGTGATGGCTCTGCTGCTGGGCCGGGTGGCTGGCAGAAGAGCTCTCGACAGCCCTGGACGGTCACCGTCCTCAATGCCTCCCCTCCCAGCTGCCGCCCAGCCTCGGGGTTGCTGTGAAGGCTCGGGGCACGAGGTGGCCGTGCAGCAGGAGGCCCCCAGCACCTCCCCTCCCCGGTGGCTGAGGAATCTGCCTGGCTCCACTGCCAAGTGACGGCCACGCACACGAACCCGAGAGCTACTGCGGCAGCGGGGACACTGTGGCCACAGGCTGTCCTTCCTGGCCGGCCGCTCTCTGCCTCAGCGCTCGGGCGTGGCCCAAACCCGCCTCCTCCCCCGTGGGGGCCAGCGGACCCCGTATCCACATGAGCCCCTTCTTGCCTCTCCCAGACACAGCTGGCTCAGCGGAGCCCCCAGTGTCTGAACCCCGTGTGGGCTGGGGTGGGGGTGCTGCCTGGTGGGAAGAGAGTCTCCCAGCCCCAAACCCCAATTCCTCAACGGAGTGATGGGGGAACCAACAGAACCCTTTGGGCCCTTAGATGAACACCCAGCACTGCCCAGCCCTCAGCGGGGAGGGGGCGGTGCTCCAAGAACCCCACCACTGGCCGAGGCTGACGCTGGGCCAAGCCCCCAGCTCGCCCGTGAGAAGCCACCATGGCGAACGGAGCAACGGCTTGGAAAGGCCGTCCGTGGAGACGGCGGTCAGCGAGCAGACAACCTGGACGCACAAGTATGTCGGGGGGAAGACACTGTCCAGTGCAGCCTGACCGCCACGGCAACACCTGTCCCTCCTCCCGCCCAAGGAGAGGTCGCAGGGAGGCCGCGCGGTCATCCATCCAGGATGCTCGCGGAAGCCTGAACCCTAATGAGGAAGCAGCTGGACACAGCCTGCGGCAGGGCGACGGGACAGCTGGCCCGACTCTCCAGTGTCCACGCTGGGAAAGACAGGCGGGAGGGGCTGGTCAGAGGGAGGGGGCTGAGCGGCCACGACCACCGGTGTGGCACCGCGGGCGAGATGGTTCTGGGCCGCTGGGCAGGGCGTCATTGGGACAGAAGACAGCACAGAACCGGGGTGCGCGTCCGCCCCCCAGGGGGTGCACGCGGAAGCGCAAGGGCGACCGGTCAGGACGCGGCCACTTCACCAACGCAGCACAGACGCTCTGCGCCTGCGCGTGCGTCTGCGGGTGCGGGGTCAGGTGTGGCTCTGGGCGCGCGTGCGTCTGCGGGGCGCGGGTGGGGGTGCCGGTACGCGTGCGTGCTCACACGCGGACTCTCACGCACAGACACGTGCAAGCGAGAAGGGGGCGCCCGGGAAACGTGGGGAAGGTCACACTGCCGAATCGAGGCGCGGGGCCCCGCTCCCCCTTTCTGAGGGTTTGAGGTGCCCTGACCGGACGTGTGTGGGGAACGTGGAGGGTTGTGCCCCACGTCCTCGGGGACACCTCTCCACCAGCTCTCCAGGCAGGTGACTCCGCGCGGGTGGGAGCTCTCCGGCCCCAAGCCTCCCGCCCCGCGCGACAGCCCTGGGGCGGCAGACCCCCTGGCAGGACCGCAGAGGGGCTGGGAGACCCGAGTCCGTCTCCCAGCGAACCCCGAGGGGCCAGCGCGGAACCAGTGGCTCCTGGCGATGTGACACGTTCACGCGCAAAACCAAAAGCCTAAGTGCTCCCCCAGACTCGGATTTTAGGATCCAGGGGACCGGGCAGAAAGTGTTACGGACTCTAAAAACCCCTTTGAGAACCGAGGGTCCCCCTACTGTCTCTTCTTCTTCAAGATGGTCTGGCTACTCAGGGCGGCCTGAGAGGCCACACGGATCCCGTCTGCCGGTTCCTGTGAAGCCATGCGGGGCGGGGACGATGCGGCCTTAACCACCAGGCCTGTTCCCATCCGAGGAGGGAGTGTTCACATTTCTAAAGATCTTCCTCAGTGTCCCTCTAAATTGCTTTTTCGTTTTTTGGAGTTTAAGTTCTGCACTTCTTTGGTTAAACTTATTCCTAAGTATTTTATTCTTTTTGATGCTTCTGTAAATGGAATCTTTTAAATTTCATTTTGGGATTGTTCATTTGCAATTGTACAGAAATACAATTTTCTTTTTATGTTGATCTTGCATCCTGCAACCTTACTGAATTTACTTATTAGTTTTAATGTCTTTTTAGTGGATTTCTTAAGGATAAAGATCTGTGTAAGGCCTCATCTGTGAACAGCACGATGCTGAACGGGAGTGGTGAGCAGGGCCGTCCTGGTCTGGCCGCTGATGGGGGTGGGCGGGTGCTGGCCTTTCTCCAGTAGGACTCACGTCAGCGGTGGGCTTTTCCCAGGTGCCTTTATCATGTCGAGGAAGCTCCCTTCGATTTTTGTTGAATGTTTTTATCGTGAAAGAGTCTTGAATTTCGCCAAATGCCCTTTCTGTGTCTATTGAGATGATCACATGATTTTTACTTTTTATTCTATTGATATGAGTTACGCTGATTTTCAGACATTAGGCTAGCCTTGCATTCCCGGGATAAAGCCCACTTTGTCAGGGTGTGTGACTGTTTTCTTATGCTGCTGGATTTGGTTTGTTAGTATTTAAGGATGTGTGTCCACGTTCCTAAGAAGTATTGATCTGTAGTGTGTTATTGTTATTGTGTGTGTGTGTGTGTGTGTGTGTGTGTGTCTGTCTGTCTGTCTGTCTGTCTGAGATGTTGTCATCTGTCTTTGATACCCAGGTAATACCGGCCTCATAAAATGAGTTGGGAAGTGTTTCGCCCCCTTGTGTTTCTTGGAAGAGTGTTATGAACTGGCTTTAATTCTTCTTTAAGTGTTTGCAGGAATTAATCAGTGAAGCTGAGCTTTGCTTTATACTCAGTGTTCAGACCGTGAAATCAATTTCTTCACTTGTTGAGATCGATTTGAACTGTCTGTTTTTTATGGAGTTTCAGTAATATGTATTTTCCTGAGACTCTCTCAATTCCATTTCTGTTACCTCATGTGTTGACATAAAATTATTCATAGTGTTGGGTGACAACGCTGGGGGTAGAACAAAGCTGAAGGACTCACACTTTCCCATTTCAGAGCTCACCGTGAAGTTCAGTGACTGAGACACTGTGGCACCAGGACAAGGACGGACACATAGGTCAGTGGAACAGAATCGAGAGTTCTGAAATAAACTCATCTATGGTCAACAGACCTCCGATAAGAGAGGTTTCAGTAAACGGTGCTGGGACATCAGGTCAGCCACAAGCAAGAAAATGAAGCTGGACTCACCCTGCGCCACACACGGAAATTAACTCAAAATGGGTCAGAGACCCAAATGTAAACGCTGACACTATTAAACTCTTAGAAGAAAACAGGAATAAATCTTCGTGACCTTGGATTGGCAAAGGATTCTTACATGACACCAAATGCCTAAGCAACAAAAGAAAAAATAAATACATTGGATTTCATCAAAATTTAAAACTCTTGTGCTTCAAAGGACACCATCCTGAAAGTGTAAAGACAACGGACAGTTGGGGGAAAAATATTGGTAAATCAGACACCTGAACACGGACTCGTATCTAGGATATATAAAGAACACCCACCACCCAACAACAAAAGACACACAATGCAATTAAAAAGTGGGCAAAGGACTTGAATAGACATTTCCCCAAGGAAGACATACACGTGGCCAACAAGCACGTGAAAAGGGCGAAATGTCCTCAGTCACCAGGTAAATGCAAACCAAAGCCAGTGAGATGCACCTCAGAGCCACGAGGACAGCGAGAATCGAGAAGCCAGATGGCAGCAGTGTTGGGGAGGGACACGCAGACACTGCTGGAGAGGACGTGAACGAGGCGGCCACCGCGGAGAACAGCCTGGCAGGTCCTCAGACTACTCAACAGTCACCCTGCGTCCCAGCAATTCCGCTCTAGATGTACACCCACGGGAAACGAAAACGCACCCACGCAGAGGAGCACACGCATTTTCACAGCAGCGTCATTCACACTACAAAAGGTGGAAACGGTGCACACGTCCGTCGACGGCAGAATAAACAACGCGCTCCGACCTCCCGGTGGCACGTGACTCGGCCATGAAAAGGAAAGGCAGACACCGGCTGTGACACGGCCGGACCTTCCAAACAGCACGCCCAGTGCAGGGAGCCGGACACGAGCGGTCACCCTCTGCGCGGTGCCACCTACGCGAACCCGGAGAAAGCGGGGTGGCGGTTGCTGGGGGCCGGGGCGGTTACCTAAGGGTTTTTCCTGAAGTGACGGAAATGCTCTAAACGGGCCGCGGCGATGCGTGCACGCGCCTTCCGGCACGGCGACACCACGGCACCGCAGGCTCCGTGGCGAACTGCGTGGTGCGAGGGTCACGTCTCGACAGAGAGACGGGGGCCACGCGCGGCCGGCGGCGTCCGAACCCCGGGACCACAGCGCGCCGGCCCGCGTCTGGCGCTAGCGCGGCAGATCCTTAGAACTCGGCGAGCGCGAGGCCTCCGCTCCTGCGTAAATTCCGTGCATTTCATTCATTTTCTAAGGGAGTATTTGCCACTTTTTTAAAAGCTAAGGATGCGGACGCGGGCCGTCCTTGCTGCTAACGGTGGTTTTGCCGGCTCAGCGCTGGCCTTCAGGAAACGGGGTCTCCCTTTTCCTCCCCGCTCGCAGTCTGCACCCCGGAGCTGCAGTGCCTGCTGCGTGCCGGGGGCTGACATGTTGTGGGTGTTTGCCGCGCACAAGGCCCGTCCTCACAACCGGCCGGCGAGCTCGGGGCGGGAGGTGGCTGGACCCCGGGGGTACGGGCGGCGAGGACCGGGCCCCGCACTGAGCCACACGGCTGTGCGCTTTCTTCACCTCGCAGGGGCGTCCTGCCTTCAACAAACATGCCGAGCCCCTCCCGTCAGCGCCCCCGTGCCCAGCCCTGTTCGGGGCCCTGAGCCAGCAACAGTGCAGGATGGGCCACCAAGACGCGGACACGAAGAAGACAAGACAGGCGAGGACAGCAGGGGACACATGGGGTGACCGCCCAGACCGGGGCGTGGGGAGATACAAAGTAGCAACGTGTCCCCTGCCACCCCCGGGAGGCAGGTCCCCACAGAGGGACACCACATGTTGTGCAGTGACATGGCCTCCCCCTTGGAAGAGCCAGACACCCATCGGCCACTCTGGAGGGGACAGGCAGCCCTGCCAGCGAGTGGGGACGATGGTCCCCTTTCCAGGAGCAGTGCTGTTCCGATGTCCCCATGGGACCTGCTCAGCAGATTCTTTACCAGGTGCAAAACCCGGTGTCCTGTCCGTGACGGTGGCCACAGGACGGAGCTTGTGCTTCCTGCAGACCAAGCTCCTGACGCAGGGATCAACGTCTGGCCAGTGCTTTCGCCGGAGCCTCCTGGGCACCTGGGGCTGCAGGTCAGTGACATCGCTGCTTCACTCTCCAGACGTGGAGGGAACGGGGACATCAGCGTCCCCACAGCCCAACGCGGCCCAGCACCGCCCACGCCCGTGACCCTGGCTGGGCAGGGCAGGTGTCCCGGCCCCCGGGACTCAGGCCCGTGCAGAGCTGAGCTCCCGAGGATGGGGCTGCAGGGTCACGAGCAGCGAAGACGGGGACGGCGAGACGACCGGCAGTGGACCCGTCGGGGTTTAAGGGTGTGGTCGGTGGCTCGTTAACTGGATTTTGATGGAGGCTGGTGGCTGGCTCACGGGCCAGGCTCCCACGGGGAGGGGGTGTGGAGCCGCTGATCCACCTGGCCCCCCACCCGTGACGACCACACCACAGGCCGGTTGGGGTGTCGGGTCAAGCACCCCCATGTGCCGACACCCCGAATCCACCAACACACCCAGGCCGCACACCATGACCACTGGGCCTGGCCGGGGCCACACAGCCAACGAGGGCAGGTGGACCGGGATGCAGGTGGGGCCCCCAACCCCACACCGACCACAGTCCGAGGACTCCCAGGCACTGCCAGGGACAGCTGGGAGCACGAGGGGCCGAGGGGGCCAGGCAGGGGGAGGGCGGCAGCGGAGCGCGCAGGGCCACCAGCACTGGCACCCGCCCCCGCAGCGCTGGCACCCTTGTCTGACTGCAAACGGCCTGTCTGGGCGTCGAGTGTGCTGGACATGAGATCGTCTGCGTGAGGCGAGGCCACGTGGAGCTGAGTGGACAACCTGTGCGGCACCACACTGGGGATGGCCGCCTGTGGCAAGGCCTGGCCAGAGAGCTGGACGTGGCCACGTTGCAGCCGCCTCTCGCAGTCCATCCCAGCCCCTGACGAAGTTCTGGTGCCTGGTGGCCTCTCCTGGGAGGTGGCCTCCCATCACTGTCGACTCGCCTAGCAAGAACATGACCTCACCATGGCCCCTGGCTGCCCGTGCGGAGTCAGTGCAATGCGCCCTTCACCTTGCTCTGGCTTCTGCCCCCTGGGCGGTGCCCTGCTCCGAGGTTGGGAAGCAGAGCGTGCCCTGTCCCTGCCCAGGCTCCACACTGACAGGCTGGGACAATTTCCCTCTCCCTCTCCTTATGAAACCGCATCCCGCAGACAGGCTGCTCCAGCCTCTCCGACCTGCCACCTGTCTGCTGCCACCTGCTGCATGGCCACCTTGCTCGCATCCGCCCCAGGGGCTTTAACTCTGCCGTCTTTACTCAGAGACGCTGACGCGCCTTCCTTCCGCGTGGGGGACGCAGGGGGCGAGGCCACAGCCCCCCGCGGTCCCGGGCGGGTCCCTGCCGGCGCCGCATCGCAGTGAAACGCGACGCGTTCCCCAGACTCCAACCTCTCGCGCTCCGCCGCCCGCCGGTTCCTCCCTGAGCTGAGCCGAGCTCGGGGCCGTGGCCTGGGTCCCAGCGCCAAGCTCAGCGTCTCTCACCTGTCTCCCTCCCGACGCCCACGGCTAAGAAACTACGTCCTGGAGAAATCGTCCCGTTTTCTCGAAAGGACGGAGCGCACTGGGTCCTGCGGCGACCGGCCGCCAGGGGGCGCCCCAGCCCGGGACTTCCCGGCGCAGCGCTGGACGCGAGATCCGAGCCCAAAGCCACTGCCCTTCGCTTGGTCGGACTTTTTACAGTACAAAAGCGCACGAAGCCCTGGGAAGTGAACGGTGGCAACCCCGGGGTCTCCCGACCTCGTCTCTGCCACACGGACAGGCAGGAACCCCGCCCCTGAACGCGCTAAACCTCCTGCCACCCAGGCCTCACCAGGCGCCCAGGGACGCGCGATGCTCCGCCCATTCACCGGCCCCGCCCTCTTGGGTCTGGTCTGGCTGGGTCACCGGGCTGACAGGATGAAGACCCCAGAATCTCAGTGACAGGGAGAGCGGCGTCCCTCCCATCGAAGTCCCCGGCCCGTGGCCCCCCGCAGGGAAGCAGACCCCCCGCCCCCACTGCGCCGGGGTCCTGGAAAGCGGTGCGTGTTTGGTGTCCTCTGTGGGCTTGCTGGGTGGGGTGGGTGCCTTAACCGATGGGAGGGACATGAATCTTTGGGGGCCGTTGGGCAGAATGATGCCACCCCCCAGACGTCCTGCTCCCAGCCCTGAACAGGTCGTTACCTGGCGAGGGAGGGTTAGGTACAGGTGACCTTAGAGATGGTTCTGGATCATCCGCCTGGGCCCACTGCACTCACAGGGGTCCCAGAATACGGGGGCGGGGAGGGGGTGTCAGAGCCAAGCCTGGACTGGTCCCTTCTGGCTGGGAAGACGCAGGGGTGGGTGGGGAGGGGGCCAGGAGCCTAGGAAAGTGGGCGCCTAGGTGTACAAGCTGGAAAAGGCAAGAAAACAGACGGTCCCCCCACCTCCGGGGCCGGCTCCCCCGCTGACACCGGGATCTCAGCCCCAGGAGACCCCTCGGTTTCCGACCTCCAGGCTCCGAGGGTAAATCCAGGCTGTTTCAGGCACTCGCCGTGGTCATTCGCTACCGCGGCTCCAGGACACGCGTCTCCCCGCCCCCCATTCCCTGCCCGCTCCCAGGAGGGCCCTTCGCCCACGCCCACGCCGTCGCCCACGCTGCTGCCCACGCGGCCGGCACCTGCGGCTCCTCTTAGGGCCCCTTCCCGCTCCTCGCCCCGGCATTCTGGGGCCCTCTGGCCGCCGTGTGGCAGGTGCCGTTGTCAGGGCGGACGCTTCCCCATTTGTCCTCGTTTTGCTCCTGTGCGTGTGCGCACTGGTAGGAGATCCCCATCCCGCGTCCTGAGGGTCTGGGCTTGCCTGGCTCTGCGCTCGGCGCCGCCCCTGGCATCCCGCCCCGCCCCCCAACAAAGTGCAACCGTCTTCTGTGAACACCTGGCCCTTCCCGCCCTGGCCTCTCACACTGGGCAAGGGCCAGCCTCCCCGCATCCGCCAGCACACACTGGTGACGCGGGCGCTCCGCAGGTCTCTGAGCAGGTACGGCAGCTGTGTCCTCAGCAGGGTCAGGGCGAGGCCACGGCCCCTGCCCCGGCCGCTCTGGGGCCCTGGGTCAGCGTCCAGAGCGCGTCTTCCTCCTGCCATAGCGGGCGTCTCATCCGCGCTCGTCCAGACGCAGAGACAATCCTGCCAGAGCCGCCTGCTGCCCACGAGGACAACGCGTGTCCCGCCAGGAAACGCTGACCACGGCGTCACTGGGTCCCGGCACCGGCTGTGCTGAGCAGCCAGCAGAAGGCCCGGCACAGACAGGGCCTCGGTGGGTGCAAACCCTGGGCCCCCCTCCCCCCGTTTCCTGGGGGAGAGCCGCCCCGGAAACCAGACCCACAGCCCTACAGCGGGCCGGGTGCTGGGCAAGGCGGAGGGCCATCCGCTGCGGCCGGGGGCAGAGGAAGGGGACACTGGCAGGAATGCAGAGAAGAGGGGTCATTTCAGCGCCATCCGCTTGGGGCACCGCCTCCTGCTCCTCACATCGGTGCCCTGAGTCACTGCCCGGGCAGCTCCGGCTGCCGGCTCCCGGTGCTGGCCACCGGTATTTGGCGTTCTTACGACATGGCAGATGCCGACAACCTGCCTGAGGTAGTTAAAAGACAAGTGAATGCTCTGGAAACCTTCAAGTGACATGTGCACAGGGCAGCTGAGTTCTTTGTGGAAGTTCGTGATCTCGAAAGTTCGCTGTCCTCTATCAGCCTTCAGCTGATAAGTGATTCGAGATCATCAACGCGATTTACGAACCCACAGAAGAATGTGAGTGGGAACCAGATGCGGAAGATGGGATTTCGGAGGCGCTGGCAGAAAAGACCAAGATGGACGACGGGGAGGGGATGAAGGGAGAGACCCCAGGGGAGTCCCTGAACCCCGCTGGACTGTCTCTGAGGTCGCCGACTCGCTCGGGGACGGGTCAGGAACATGGCGGACCCACCCTGAAGCACTCGAAAGATACTACAGTGACGTTCTCAGAGGCCGGTCGGCCTGTGAGTCTTGCCTTAGAATCTCACTTCGAACGCAATGAATATTTCCCGAATGAAGTCTTGACAAAGGCCTACAGGATGAGGTCAGAACCAGATGATTCTGATCCCTTTTCTTTTGATGGACCAGAAATTATGGGTCGCACAGCGTGCCAGATAGATCGGGAGAAGGGGAAGGATGTCGCTTGGAAACCCGTTAAAAAGCAGCAGAAACGCAAGGGACGTGGGACAGTTCATACTGTGACCGAAACGGCTTCCATGTTTTTGCCCCTCCTGAAGTTGCCGAGAGAGGGTGTGTGGATGCTGCGGCTGAAGCCATCCTTGCTGCGGAAAGGGGTCGCTTTTTACACGAACGTATAGTCCCAAAGATCAGTGTCACACTGCCCTGGAGAAGCTACTGAAGATGTGATTACGATGACGAAGGGGACACGCGGATGAGGAAGAGGAGGAAAATGACCCGGATCCTGACTCAAAGAAGGAAGAAACCCAGCAGCGTGCAAGCAGGACGTGCGCGGCCCGAGGTCAACCCGACCGCAGCAGCCTAGACGCGGACGTCACTCACGACAGCCTCACGCCTCCGCGTTTTCTTGGTAGACTCGGGAACCTTTTCACAGGAAAGGAACGGACGTTTTAAGGACGATTCGCTCTGCCCGGCATCCTAACTTCGGATTTCCTGCCGACTGTGCCGGATGCAGAGACGGTCTCACACGCTTCCGTCCACTGCCACAGCCTGGCTCTTCCGGAGTATTTTTATCACGTAACTATTAGGTCACAGCTAAGAAAATAGACGACTATTAAATAAATAAAAAAAACACTCAGAGGAGAGGAGGCGGGAGACGGGTGCCCGCCCCCGCTCAGCCCCGCTCAGCCCCCTGGGAGCCCCACCTGGGCACGTGCGTGTGTGTGTGCACCTCTGCCTGTGTGTGACAGTGTGACTGTGACTCTGTGTGACTGTGTGAGAGTGGGTGGCGCACCCCCCACCTCCTGACCTTGGGCCCTTGAACCAGCAGCACAAACCTCGGAGGGGACGGAGCCTCCTGCTGAGCCGGGCCCCGGGGGCTGCACACATGGGAGACCCTCCGCCAGTCCCCATGCTGCCTGCGCAGCCCCGTCCACAGCCTCAGCCCAGCCGGCGTCCGACAAAGCCGACATCTTACCTAATTAAAGTCACGAGAAACCTGGTCTGCAGAAAGCTATAAAAACGAGCGTTGGTTCGCGTGAGGGGCTGGTTTTACTGGGGTGTCGGCACAGCCCTGTCCACACCCACCCTGGCTCACAAGGGCTGTCCCCCCCTCGCAGGGCTGGACAGGGGCCCGGATGGGGGTGGCTGCGTCCCTGCCATGACCCACAGGAGGAGGAAGGCGCCGCTCCCAGCGGCGTTTCCCGAGGGGCCCAGGAAATGCCTGCTCGAGTCCGTGTCACCTAGGGGGACGTTTCACTGCAGAGATGACCGAGTGAGCGGGCACTGAAGGCAGGACTCCAGATGAACTCCCTTTGAAACATTCGTTCTCAGAGGGGACGTTGTCTACAAATCACCCAAATCACCCCGGCTTTGTAGAGGAAGAGCCAGGGGCCCCAGCCCCACGCAGGCCACCCTCCTGACGTCCCAACGTCCATGGTGAGAGGCCTGGCCACCCCAGTCCTGCCGCAGCGTCCCGGGCCAGGGGCGGGGTGGGGGGCTGCCATGAGCATGGAAGGGAAGTGCGTTCACAGCTGGGCCCCAGCTCCAAGCCAGACCTGCCCCCCACCCTGGGGGAACCTCCTCGGTGGCCTCTGCCTGTCCAATGTGCAAGCTCGCACCTGCCAGGACCCCTGGCCAGGATGAGGCAGAGCCCCCCATCTTCCCCCGAGCTGCCAGCCTGGCCCGTGGGACGCGCCCGAAGCCACCTGCGTTTGCAGTCAGGTGAGGAAGAGGGGTGGACACGAGGACCGAGCCTCTGGGTTTCTCCTCCTGTGGGTTTAAGGCTGTCAGAACCGCCCAGCTTGCACGTGCCCAGCAGCGGGGAGCCGGGAAGGCCCCGCGCCCCAGGCGGCCCAGCCAAGGAGCAGATTCTCTCCAGTCAACCGGGCCTGGGGTCAGATGGGAAGATACTGCTGTACCCCCAGTCCTCCCACAAAGGCACCACTGTCACCCCCACCCTGCCCCATGAAGCCACTCCCTCTGGGTTTTGGGGGAGCTTGCCCGTGGGGCTGGGGTCCCAGAGAGGTTTGAGGACATCACCTGGCACCTGTCCCCCAGCTAAAGGCTTCTTCCTGAGCCCGTTTGCAGGAGACGGCAAGGGACCCGGGAGGGCACAGGGGTGGAAGAAACCGCCATGCAGACGGGCAGGGAGCCAGGACGCGGGAAGGACCCTGCTGTGGCTCCTCACGGGGTCCCCAAACCAGTTCCTGAAGGCAGTGCCTCGGTAAGGACAAATCTGACAATGGCCAGGGGGGCCTGGGCAGGAGGGTCGGCGTGGGACCGGCCTGCACGGGCCCCGGCTTCCCCGGGCGGTGCCAGCCCAGCTCAGACGCCTCTGCCTCCCACGGGGGCCCGGGACGGCCCCATCGACGCGCGCGGCAGGCAGCGACCACCTAGTGTTAGACCGTCTTTAAGAATGTACCTATGAAAATGTCTTTTCAATTTTAAGAAACTGAACGAAATGTTCTGTCCCATCATCCAGACTTTGTCCCGACATCTGAACGGACTTGGCGCGTCTCCTCCCGACTCTCCCGTGACGTCACGGGTCAGAGGAAACGCAACCGTAACAGTGCGGCCCGCGACCCCTTACGAAATCGCACCGTCGTTATTTTCTTTGGCTAAACTATGAAGTCGTTTCAAAGAAGGTTAACATCTGTGCAAACCTTGTTTTTCTCTGGAACCTATTTAGACTTTTCCCAGTCATTATAGGAAAGGGGGCAACAGGGTGCCCTGCAGGGGGCAGGTCTCGGGGCGAGCTGAGTAGCACACTTGGCATAACTCCAGAAGTCCGGTGGGAAAACGGGGTGGTCCTGACACGTGGCGCAGTGAGAGCTTCGGGCGGGAGGGGGCCTGAGCAGGTCCCGAGTCACAGGACGCTTCTCCAGGGCCAGAAGCGAGGAGCCCCGGGTGGGGGAGGGGTCTCACCCGGGGGACCCGCCCCTGGTGGAAGTGGGGAGCAGACATCCCAGGGGCAGAGCCTCAGGGGCTGGGGGGGGTCTTTGGCCAAGCTCAGAAGAGGCCTTTGGGGATGTCCCTCCCGAGGGCTCCAGGCTGAGGTGGCCGCCCACCCCAGGCTCCCTGCCCTCCTGCCCCAAGGCCGCGTCCCTCAGACTCAGTGGAGACGCCTGGCTCCCTTTACTCCAGACCAAACCTTGACTGGACCAAGGTGCCCACAGACAGGAAGGGTGGGGTCCCCGAGGCCACCTGCAAACGCCTCCCCAACATGGACCAGCAAGCCGGCCCTCACACCTGCCCCCCACCTGGCCCACCTCCGCCCCAGCCCAAGCCGCACGAGTCCCTGCCTCAAGTCCAGACACTGGAAGCCACAGGCAGCAGCTGGGGGTTCCCTGGGGGCCTCAGATTCTGTGGGGCCTGGAAATGTGCCCAGCACTGGTGCTGTGGGCCTCGGGAACGTCCCCTCCTTCGAGGGCATCAGGGACCCCCATCAATGTCCCCTCCTTCGAGGGCATCAGGGACCCCCATCAATGTCCCCTCCTTCGAGGGCATCAGGGACCCCATCAGAATGTGTCCTCTCTTCCCTCACACCCCCTGGGACCTCTGTTGCTATGTGGGGGTCCCACCGCCAGCTTCCCTCCCTCCACGAGCAGTGGGCGGTGGGCAGCCTGAGGCTCCAGCGCTCGGTCCCTGCACGTAGGAGCTCAAGGGCGGTCTCTGCAAATGTCCCCCTCCCCCCCAACAGCCCCCCTCTTGAACCCCCAGGGGGAGGGGACAGGGTGGGGAGACTGGCTACAGCTCTGCTTGGTCTCAGCCCCTCCCAGTCCTGCCTGACAGCCCAGATAAGCTGTTAGGAATGGAATGTGACCTCCGGATGTCAGCCCCCAGCCTTGACGATAAATCACCTGGAAGACAAATGACCAGGCGCCTGCAGGACAGCGAACTGTGGCAGGGCCGCTCCCTGCGTGTTTCCACTGACTCCCCATTTCCCCCCCACGCCGGGGTCCCGCCTGCCCGCAGGCCGGCCATGTGTGTGGGGTGACCGTGCTGACGGAGCCTCGTGACCCCCACGACCCCCGCTTCCTGGCTGGCCTGTCCCCACTGAGGGCTGCTGGACCATCTGCCGGAAGTTGCCGGCTGTGCAAGGCCTCCCAGTATGGCCTCTGCCTGGAAGCGAAAGCAGACCCTCTCCACATTCCTGGGCTTCCAGCAGCTCAGGCCACCACCCGTGTTCCCCACCCGCCTTTGTAACCGGACCCAGGGTCACCAAGAGTGACCCCCAGCCTGCCCTGGGTGGACCCAGACCCCTCTGGGCAGATGCCAGGACGGCTCAGCTGGAACCCCCTTCCCGGCAATGCCCCGGGGAGCAGGGGGGCTGCCCTTCCCACCACGTCAAGCCTTTCAAGCAGCCTGACCTGTGGGAGCGCAAAGGGACCCCCCGACTCCACGGACACGAGGCTCTGGCCCCGCACCACGCCAAGTGTACCAGGGACGAGCAAGAAAGCACGACAGACTCACAGGCCGCAGCCCAGGGAGCCAGGCCCAGGTGCAGACGGCCCAGGGGCCAGCAGCTGAGGGTCACACAGCAGCCGTGACCAGCTCGCAAAGGATGCTGGGGCAGCGGCTGAGGGACGCTGATGACGGGAACACGCTGTGGGAGGAAGACACGCCTGCTGTCTGTCTGTCCGCACGGAGCCGCCGCTCAGCCCGCCATCGGTGGTGGCTGCAGAGTGACCCGCAGCCCAAGGGGCACTGCTTCCTGCCCCACCTGCCGGGGTCCCGGGTCACCTGCTCAGGAGCCACAGCCCTGGCTCAGAGACGCCGCGCTCCATAAACGTTTTCAAGTTAAAGGGTCACCGTGGTGTGTCACTCGGCCGTGGAAAGGAACGAGGCACGGGCCTGACACGACGGAGACGGCCCTGGGGTCACGGGACGCTCGGTGAGGGAAGCCGGGCCCTCAAGGACAAGCAGTGGGTCCCCGCTTCTGTGACACGTCCCGAGCAGGCGAGGTGGCAGCGAGGGAAGCAGGCCAGGTGCGGGGGGCGGGGCAGAAGGGGAACACTGACTGACCACGTGCAGTGTCTCAGAGCTGAGAACATTCTGGAACGAAAGATGGTGGTGCCTGGATGAAGTTGTGGATATGCTGAAGCTCACTGGATTGTTCACTTTAAAATGGTTCATTAAACTTCACCCCAGTAGAAAGCTGAGGAGTCTGGTTATTCCCCAGCTGACCGCAGAGGGAGCAGAGGGCCCGTGTGGAAACCACCCCCCAGGTGTCCTGGAGTCTCCCCACCTCCAGCCTCGGCCCCAGCCCCAGCTGGCTGGTCACCCACCACGCAGCACATTCCAGGCGAAAGTTTCCGCTCACCACTTGCCCTCTAAGCCCTGAGGGCACCAGGACCCCGCACAGCACCTGGGGTGCTCGTGGGGGAACGGTAGGGCTGCGTGGGGGAGGGGCTGTGAGCACGGCCGCCCACCGCGCTGGACCAGAGGGGTGCTGGGGGCAGCCGGAGCAGCCTGCACAGCGGAGAAGCTAGTCACGGGTGGCCCCCGGGCCGTGAGTCTCACCCCTCCTCCGTCACACCTGGGCTGGCGGCCCGCATTCCTGAGGCTGACTCAGGGCCTCACCCGGTTCTGCCAGCCCAGCAGCAGGCCCAGCGCTCCTGCACGGCCCGCAAACCATCTGCGGGGCGCAGAGTCAGACCCTGGAGCCCGGCACGACCCGGATGGCGACCGGCACTGGGCGCTCGGGCCGGTAGGACCTCCTCGTCCCACAGAGGGGTGGACGCAGCGACCACAGGTCAGGCGAGGGAAAGCCAACACTGCCCACACGTCAGCCACCGAGCCCAACCTTAGCGCAGAGCCTCCCACCGGCCCAGGCCGAGTCCTGGCATGCAGGCCAGCGGTGAGGTCACAGCCGGTGTGCGGGGCAAGAGGGGGCCTGCCCGGGGAGGCAGCGCCCCGCGGCGTCCAGCCACAGCCCGGGGGGGTGGGGACGCCGCTCAGAGCTGCCGCTGAGTGGAGGGGGGCCCTGCACCTGCCTCCTGGGGCCCACGCCCAGGAGTGATGGGGTGACAACAAGAAGGGGGAACAGTGGGGATGGGGGGCTCCGCTGAGACGAGACAGGGAGGAAAGGTCAAGACAGCAAATGCCACTCAGCCACCCCGTAAGCACAGCAGTCAGCTGTCCCCACTGACCCGGCCCTGGGCAAATGCTAAAGGAGGCCTGGTTCGCCACGCACACACGCGCATGCACACACACGCACACGCACGCACATGCACACACAATACACACCCGTCACACTCATGCACATGCACACCACACACAACACATAAATACCCCACACCAC
>NW_024350919.1:338979-367816 GCF_902729225.1 Pteropus medius | reverse complement strand
CACACACATATACTCGCCACGCGTATGCACCCCCACACACCACACACACAACACGTGTACACACCATGCACACACACGCACAGTCTCTGCCGGGCGGCAGTCCCCCCTCTGGGACCCGGGCAGCGGGGCTCAGCTCCGCACGCTCCACAGACCACCCAGGCCGCTCCAGTCAGCCCCGTGCTGCCCACAGCCGCTGGCAGCCATTCCCGCCACAGTCACCCTTATGGCTCAGCCACTCTGGAGCTCTGCAGTCCTCCCAGACCCTGGGACCGCTGGACACTGCAGGGAGGAGAGGCAGTGGCCAGTCCAAACGAGCACACGGCGCAGGGTGACAGGGCTGAGCTTCCACACAGGGAACCGTGCGATGCGCCAATGAGTCCCAAACCCAAGGGCGCCAGAGCCGTCGCCAAAACACGGCCTCTGCGGCTGGCGGTGGAGGCCAGGCGAGCGCAGGGGCCCACGCCAGGCACGGCACGAGCCGGGGCGACGGCGGCTCTCGGGGCGCGTCTCAGAGCCAGACTCCTCACGGGGCCGGTGGGCTCCCGCGCCCGCCAGGAAAACGCTCGGTGTGGAAGCACCCGCAGGGGGGCCGCGGGCGCCACACATGGGGGCTCCCTCAGAGGAGGCGTTCGTGCTCCCCAGTGTCTGGGGGCCACACACGCGCCTCCCTTGGTGGCCCAGAGTCATGTCACGGCCGCAGAACTGAGCAGCAGTCAGCCTGGTCCCAGGTGCCAGCTTACTGCTGCATTTAAGCCTCGCCCAAGCCGAGATGGCAGCTGAACAGTAACCGAACGCTCTGGAAAGACCTGGCTAAAAAACGGGAAAACCGGGAGGGGTCCCCACGCCCCCTCTGGGTGCTCGTCTCACGTTAAAGGGGCAAATAGGGGCCGCGGGCCACGCACCTGGCGCCAGTGGGGGGGACGCTGAGTGCAGCCCCACGCGCGGCTGCGAGAGTGTGGATGTGCTGCACCCGCAAGCTGGCGAAAAGCAACCGACCGGACTAACCCCCTCACTGGGATCTAACTTCAACTGGACGGTTCGATTGACGAACTCCACTGACGTCAGGGCTCAAAGCGCCTGCTGCTCACCACCCACCTCCGCCTCTCTTTATCGTTTCTCCTCCTCTATCTTCGGCCTTCTCCGTTTGCATTCCATCTTCCTCCTCCTCCTTCCTCCTCTTCTTCCTCTTTTTCCTCCCTCCTTCCCTCCCTCCCCTCTCTGGATGTTACTAGGGTTTTAGGGTTTGACAGACAGAAGTCAGTTCGGATCAGGCGCAGCCACTCGCTTCAGGGAAGAGGCCTCAGCCTCTGGGTCTGTTTCCTAAACCACATGCCTCTCAGTCAGTTGAGGAACATGGGGGTCCCACAGGCCCCACACTGACCTCCATGCCAAGCCCTGAGGGAGGGGCATCCTTCCTGGCACCCCATGTCTGAGCCCCCAGGCCCCGCCCCTTGACCTACCCCAATAAGGCACCACGGAAAAAGGCAGGATGCACCAAGGGGACCCTTCGGGCTTCAGAACCTGGAGCCCCTGCGGGTGGCCATGGAACAGCCTGAGCCCCCACTCGTGCCTACTGCCCCGCCCAGCCCCCTCTGCTCCCCGGGCCCCCTCAGGCACCACGAGGCCCAAGAGAGCGATCACACTTAGGGCTGACAGTGAGGGCCAGGGTGGCACCCCCAGACCAGAGGCTGAAACAAAGATCTGCAGGCCACAAGTCGCACCGTTTAAATTCTTGCCCAAGTGACAGTAAAACCAGCAGCATGGGCTGCACCTCGGGGCAGTCCAGCCTGTGGCTGTCACTCGTCGCCAGCACGGAGCCTGCGGACCTGCCCGGCACGCACCTAGGCTGAAGCGCGCCCCCATGGCCTGGCCCAGGCTGCCCAGGGGTGCCCATGAACTGAGCAGCAGCCGAGCCTGGGCCAGCACCGGCCATCTCCTCCCCAAGGCCCCCGCTGCGACACGGGGCTTTACAGGGGGCCTTAGACCCAAGGGCGGGGAGTGGCCCGGGCCCCTCCAGGGATGAACTGCATCCCCAGGCTACCAAAACCGGGGGACAGACACACAGCCTCAGCCTCCCTCTGCAGACCCACGGGAGCAAGCAGGGCCAGAGCGGTGGCCCCACAGAAACCTCAGAGCCAAGAGTGTCCGGAGGGGCTGACACTGCAGGACGGAAACCACGGGGTGTGTCCCATGGCCCCTTGCTCTGGGTGCATGGGCCCCTCCCCCACCCGAGATGATGCTCTCTGCGTGGTCACCAGCCCAAGGCCT
This sequence comes from Pteropus medius, assembly GCF_902729225.1. Taxonomy (NCBI): domain Eukaryota; kingdom Metazoa; phylum Chordata; class Mammalia; order Chiroptera; family Pteropodidae; genus Pteropus; species Pteropus medius. The sequence continues at coordinate 365,548 of NW_024350919.1, read as the reverse complement.
CCGAGCGCCCGGATCTGCCACCAACCCTCACGGCCTGAGTGCCATCCTCAGGGCAGTGCCAGGCGTGGTCACCCTGCCGGCAGCGGCCAGGCCCACTGACCCGGAAGGCGCTCGGTGACCGTGGGCTGGCTCTCCCGTGGCTGTGCTGCTCACTGTCATGCCCACCGTGGGTGCCAGCGTTAGCAGGGACGTCCAATCAGGCGCCAGGCAGGGTCCTTATGCCCGAGACCCTCGCCCGACCACACGGAGCCAGCACCCAGCCCCCTCGCAAATGACCCACCAGGGCCCAGCAGTAGCTGGACGAGCCAGCCCCGAGGCAGCTACTGTCCCATGTGCTCACGCTGACCCGCCTTAGAGTTCAAATCTAAGCCGGGCAGGGGTGACCAGGGTGCAGAGCTGGCCGTACCCGGCCATTTCCCGCAGGGACAATGCTGTGGAGACCACCTCAAACCAACTGGCGACAGCTCCACCCCATCAGGACCAAAGGGTCATCGGGATGCAAACGAAGTCACCCTTCCAAGAAACAGGGCACTGGCCGGCTCGCATGCTTACGTGTGGCTGAGCCTGAGCTAACTCGGTATTAACCTGGGTGACTCACGGCCAGGGACCCCCGTGGGCAATAAGAAGGCACTGTCCTGGGCTGACCCCATGGAGACAAGGGCCCTGAGAAGGAGGCAAACCCACGTCCCGAGGGCGTCAGATGACCACGCTCAGCCCCGCAGAGGTGGTCACCCAGGCCGGTCTTCAGACTAAGGCTTGACCTGGGGTTCTGTCCCCGCCTGCAAAATGCCCCACAGGTGGCAGCTCCCACGTCCTGCTCTCTTCGAGTCACCCGACCATGTTCTTTGAGGAAAAGAGAAGGTGACAAAAGCTCTCAAAGGCGCCCATTCGAGCAAGCACAACCAATAAAGACCTCGGTGACACGCAAACGTAGACCATTATTCTCCAACCCCAGGCCCAGTGACACGATCCCCAAACTCAAGCTCCCCTACGGCCGAGGGAAAGGCAGCAATGACAGCTGGTCACCAGTGGGACACCTCAGCTCCTTGAACCTTCCAGAAACCGCCCAGCAGCCTCGAGGAAGCACCTGTCCCCCAGGGGAGACAGCGCTGGCTCTTGCTTGGCCCGCGTAGGGAGCCCGTGAGCACTCACTGCGCCCGGGAACAGCATCCCGGCCTCCCTGCTCCCACCTGGCCTCTGGCCTAGCGACCAACACAACCTGCCAGTCCACTCTGAGTTTGCTGATGACCGGCGAGGGGCCCGGGCCAGGCCGTGAGGAAGTCTCTCCGTCCGGCCCCGCACCGACCACCGTCGGAACCCGCCTGGGGGCAGGGGAGGCCCGGTGAGCCAGCGGTGCAGGGCGCCTGTGCACCCCAAGGCCAGCGGCACTGCTGTCGCTTCGATCAGGGGAAGAGGAGCAGGTGGGGTCTCAAGCAGCAGGGTCCCCCAGGGATGAGTTGGCTCCGTGCTGCCTGGACCCCAGAGAGCCGGCAGGAAAGTCAGGGCGGGGGCTGGGAGGGGCCTGCAGCCTCTTCCCTCTGGGGCGGACCAGTGACAGCCAGAGGGTCCTGCCAGGGCTCCCCAGAGGGGTCTGCAGCCTGGGCCCCGCCACAGCAGCACCTCTGAGCACAGGCAGGTAAGGTCCAGGGACCGAGGAGGGGCTGTCTCCCAGGACAAGGGCTGAGCTGGGAGCTGCAGAGCTCAGGGTGGGGGCGGCGCAGAGGGCAGGAAAGAAGGGGATGCAGGGCAGCGGGGGGCATGGCAGCCTCTGAGCCGATCCCTGGGGTGCAGGGTCCACCCAGGGTAAGCCTCACGGTGGGCGTGTGTGTGACCCTGTGTCTGCGACTGTCCATGTGTGTCTGTATGAACACATGTCTCTGCCTGTCCGTGTGTCCGTGTGTGTCTCTGCCTGTCCGTGCATGTGTGTGACTGCATATGGCAACGTGTGTGAGTGTGGGCACGTGTGCGAGTGTGGGCACGTGTGCAAGCATGTTGGGGCACGGGGACCACCAGCAAACCATGGGGATGAAGGAACGGTGCCCAGGGTGTCGGGCCGGGCATTCACACCCCTGCACAGGTGCCAGGCACGGGGGTTCGGAGGTGGGCACCCCGAGGGTCCCGCAGCAGACACTCGCTTACCGGGTGCATGCACCATCTCCCGCACAGTGGCCCTGGGCCTCGGCACCGAGACCGCAAAGGCTCGTCCCTGCCCGAGGCCTGGGCGCTGTCAGCAGTGACGGTCTCCGGGCAAGGACGGCACCGGCACATGCACGGCCGGCCTCGAAGTGCCCAGAGCTGCGTCAGCCGGCGGACCCCACGGCCTACCCAGGCCGGAACGGGAGGAGGGCCCCGGAGGGCCAGCGGAAGGCGCGGGTCCTCCAGCCAGAGGGAGCGGCACAGGCGGGGACAGCGGGGCGGGCGGGGCTGGGCCCCAACTATGGTGCTGGGGACGCGGGGCGGCCGCACGCTCAGCCTTGGGCTGCACTCGGGGGCCTGTGACGGGGCCAGGACAAAGGGCAGCGTAAGGGGGCGCATCACCTGACTGATGTCCCCAAACAGCGCTCAGGAAGGGGGGCCCGTGGACGGCCCGCGGACGGCCCGGAGCCGGGGAGGGCTCCCAGTCGGCACCCAGTGTCCTTGTTCGGGCCCCCCTAACCCTTCCAATCATGACAACCCTGTGACGTCGCTCCTGACTCAGCAGCTCTGCCCCAGGCCTGGAATCTTCGAGGCCCCTGGCGACATGGTCCTGTCTTGCCCAGAGCCCACCTGTCCGTCTGTCCGTCTGTCCTCCAGGAGCCTGGCGAGTGCCGAGCAGACGTGCACAGGCTCCGCCTCACCTACCACCAGGAACCGCTGTGGAGGCCACTGGGGAGCCCCCTGAAGCTTGGGGGAGTCTTCCGGCCGGAGGGGCACACGGGGAGGAGCACAGACAGGCATGAGCCACGGTGCCCTTCCCGGCCAAAGGCAGGGCCTGAGGGGACTGGGTGGGGGCGCGGGGCCCGCACCCCGAGGCTCCCCTCCACCGCACGGCCTCCCCCAGCCCGGGTCCCAAGTCCTCCATAACTCTCTGGGGGGCCAGTCTGAGGGAGCCAGCCGTCCACACGAGGCCTTCCCCGCCTGCACCCACAATGGCCGCGGCCTCGCGGGGAAGGCCTGCCCCCCGGCAGCCTAACGCTGTTGCCAGGACACCGCCGGAGAAGGCAGTTCGGACCTCTCCCCTCCTGCTCGAGGTACGACGGGGACGCGGACTGTCCCGCGTCGCGAGCTGACAGCACGGAGGAGGAGGAGGCTGTTCGCGGTGCCTCGCGGGACGTTCCTGCAGCGCGGGGCCATCCGTCACCTGCTCCTGGGGGTGCCGTGCACGAGGAGCCCGGGCCGCCAGCGAGCCCCGGCCAGCACAAAGGGGCTTTCATGCGAGGGGATCTCACGTCTTCAATTAGCGACGAAAGAGCTGCCAGCTCCCGGCCTCCCAGTGGCCCCCGGCCTGCGGGAGGCACCCGTTAACTCTGCGCTGCCCACGGCCCCGGCAGGCGGGGTGGGGGGAGGGCAGCAGCGGGCCTGCCAGGGGCCCCCCACCGCCCCTGCCGGCCAGAGACTGGCGTTCGGCCCACGTGGACCCCGGGGGCCTGTGGGGTGCCCTGAGCACTTGAGAACCTGTCCCCCAGCGTGTGGCCTGGCTGAGGATTGTGCCATTTACGTCCAAATTCCCTTTCCTCCAGAAGCTGGTCTTCTTTTCTTCTTTCCCCCAAAAAAGCATCTCGACGACTTCCCGTTCTGACCAGAGCCACCTGGGCCAGCCCCAGCCGCGTGGCAGTGACCGCCCACCCCTGAAAGCCGGAGCTCTGAGCAGTGTGCGGGGCCGGGCGGGCAAGGAGCAGCAGGCGATGGAGAGGAGACACGTCACGTTCCGTCCTTCGCCCGCACCGTCCGGGCTCCGACTCTGGGTGTGCGGCTCCCGTTCGACCTGCCTCATTTCACAAAGTGCCACGGTTTTAAAAGTCATCAAAATCGCACGACCCGAGCAGGCAGCCCCGGACGCCCTCAGCGCAGAGCCCGGCGAAGGCTCTGGGCCCAGCCCGTGGCGCCCGTGCGCCGCCGGCTCCGGGGCGACGACTCCGGGCTGCTACGCCAGGGTCTGGAGATGGCGGTGGTGACGGTGGCACAGTGTGAACAAACTTAGTGCCACCGAAAAACACACTTAGAAGCGGCTCGGATGGCGACGTTTACGTGTATTTTCCCACGGAAAGAAAAAAACTTTTTAAGAAATTAAAGGAGAAAAACCACGACCCTTGGGTTGAGCAAAGGTCCACGGAAGACGTGTCCTCTGGGACGCGGCCCCCGAACAGGACCGGGGAGGGCGGAGACCCCTCCAAGCAAGCATCTGCACCCCGGAGATGACCCGTCCAGCTGTCCACGGAGATGGCAGAACCGAGGAGGCCCGAACCGGCCACCCGGTCCAGAGATGCCTGGGGCCAGCGGTCAGGTCTGCGGCCGGTAGAGAGCTGGACGCCGGGTCCCCAAGTGCCCGGACTTCATGCTGCTTCATGCTGGCAGGTCTCGCAACCACAGCACAGCTGCCACGGAAGCACTGAGTTTATTTTTTCACGGAAGTGGACACGGGGACGAGCCCGGCGAGGAGACGTGTCGGACGGGGGCGGGGCAGCGGCCGACGCCTGGCAGGCCCCATGCTCTGCACACCTCAGAGGCGGCACCAGCATACACAAGGCCCAGGGCACGGGAGACACACAGCAAGGAGCCCACACGAAGCCCCAACACCCGAGGGGGACCCAGGTGACCCCCAGGCCCAGCCAGAGCTGCGATGACAGCCACGGCAAACGAAGCAGGGGACACTCTGGGGCTCGGGCAGCAACGAGCCTGGTGACAGTCCCAGCGCCTGAGCGACAGAGGCGGCAGTGTCTTCACCGTGAGGACCGGGGTCTGTGTCCGGCAGAAGGGGACGAGGCGGGCTCCTTTGTGGCCACACCGCGTCTCCGTGCCCGGCCCACCCGTCACGGAGACTGCGGCTGAGCAGAGAGGCTGACGTGCCCTCAGCTGTCTGGTGTCGGCGGTTAAGCAGTGAGTCCCCAAACGCACCGTCCTGAGCTGTGACTGCCACAAGGAGGAGAAACTGGCCATGGCTCAGCAAAGCCCTTGGGGACAGGAACTAGAATAGTTTCCGCTAAGAACAGAGGGGAGGGCAAAGGTCAAAGCAGCCCCGTCCTCACACCTGGGCGCTCAGGGTCCGGGACCCCGAGGTCACTCGGACACCAGCAGAGGACGCTCGCTGGGCCAGCAGACAACAGGCCGCACGGGGAAACGGAGGCCGGGCCTAGCGCCGGGGCAGGGCGGCTGGCGGGTTAGGGCAATGCCCTGCCCTGTCCTGCTACCCCGTGGGCAGGGCTGGCCACCGTTCACTACCCAGCGACCTGATTATAAACCCGATCCAGCCGGTCTCTAAACCTGCTGGCCGGGACGTGACGGCCACCAGGGTGACCAGACTGCAAAGCCGGTGCTGCCATCCTCAACGCGTGGCCCTGGGCTCCTGCGTCTGAGCAGATACCGCCCCTCCCCCCACCCGAGACCGGGGGCCTGGGCTTCCCCACCCACGTCCCCTCAGGCCCACTCAGGCTTCTCACAAAAGACACGGAAGACACGGAGGCTGCCCACAGCCCAGTCTTCTGGACAGGAAGTGACCTGTCCTGCGGACAGGCCTGGCTGCAGCTGATGCCCAGAGGGGCCCAGGGAGGCCTGTCCACTTCCAAGAGTTAGAGGGGGCATGAGAGCCGACTGCACCCACAAGGCCCCTGGACACCCCCCCAGGGTCACGCCTACCCCAGCTGCCCCCGCACTGTGGTCTTTCTGCTGCCCACGGGACATAGGCTCTCAGCCGCCTGCTTTGCCTGGACATCTGCTGCTTTTGCTAAATGCGGGAACTCTCAGGAAAGGTCTCTGCACCAACGAACAGGTGACAAATGGCCAATCAATGGAGGCAAATGGAAGATGCAACCTAAAAGTCTCCAGCGCCCGGCCTCACGGACATGGCCAGCTCGGCTGTTTTCCTGAGGAAGCCCAGCCTTGTGGGCAGTCCCCACCGCCATCCCAGACACCTGGAGGTGACCGCAGCAGCGGGTGACTGAAAGCGAGCGGCACGGAGGGCGCGTGCGCCCGGCCAGCATCGCACCACGCACCACGCGGGGCCTTGGGCCGGGCCGCGCCCGCTTCTGCACCATTTGCCTCGTTCTCCAAAAACAGAACAGCACGGTGGCTGTCTGACCTTGCGGAGGTCAGCACGGCCTCCTCCCTGCCAAGGCCATGAGTCCCAAAGCAGTCCCCCCACTGAGAACCCCCTCAGCGGTCAGCACTGCGCCCAACAGCGCCCCGTCCAGGCCATCTGTGTCACTGGTCCGCCCCCACCTGCTCTCGGGTCCAACCGCCTCTAGCAAGCTCACACCACACCACACCGCTGCACACACACATCGTGGGGGTGTGTGGAAGAGCCTGCTCCCTATATCCCCCACCCCTCTGCACCCTCAAAGCCAGAGGCAGCCTGTCCTCCAGTCTCCCCCTCCAGCCTCTGCTTCCCTTCTCGACTCTGACCCTCCTGCCCCGTCCCCTGCTGGGGCGCTGGGGTGACAGGCGGGGCACAGCTGGGCGACACAAGGCCACCTCCCCAGCTCGAGGGCCCTGAGCACAGCTGCACAGCCCTGGCCACCACAGGAGGCGACGCTCACCGGCTCGGAGGACCGGACGCAGCATCTCTGGGGCTGCCGTGTGACCAGCCGGGTGTGCCATGGAAGTGCACTGTGGACGAGGTGGTCTGGCCTCGTTCTTAAATGTGGGACGGGGTGTCCAGAACGCCCGGTCACGTCAGTGCCCAGAACGCCCGGTCAGACTCGGCGGCTGTGGCCTTAGAACAGCGCCCCACGCGAGCAGACGGCTCACAGGGTAGAACGTGAACACGCTCTGCCTGCCCTGCCAAACTGAGAGCACCCAGCCCGCCAGGGCCGGCTGGAAAGCCACGTGTAGGTAAATCCCCACTGCACAGTCAGAGGGATGCCCCCCACTCTCAGCCCGAACGCTGGCCGAGGGGGTGCCCCAGACTAGGAGTACGAGGACACAACGTGCTCGGGGGGACCCAGAGCCCACTGGGGACGCACCCCGCCTCCCTCACCCTGCCCGCACCGTAGCCCCCAAAGGAGATGCTCCGGGGGCCGCCTTCCTGTCTTTTGGGGCAGGCGGGGCGCCTTGCACACAGAAGGTGCTCGACTGCGCACACACGCAGCAGGACGTCAATGGCCAGATGGAAAAAGAGGCCGAGTGGCTGCACTCACCCCAAGACACCCAACAGCGAGACCCGCCAGAGGTGGTTTTCAAAATGTCAAATTCCCTCACCCCACTTCAGCCCTGTGCCTGGGAGATGTCACAGACGGACAAAGGGAACCCAGAGAAAGGCAGGGCCGCTTCCGACGGTCCCCTTCACCCCCAGGTCCGCCCTGCATCAGTCCACTGGGGGGGGGCGGGTCTCTGCCGGATGGCTGGCCCCGCAGGGTCCCTGGACGTCACTGCTCCCCTCCCATGCCCCTGCCATCCCCAACAACATGGGGACGGCACTGTCCCCGCCCCCTTGTCAAAGCAGCAGCACGCACGTGGGCTTGGTGATGTCTCCCAGCATGCAGTTCCCGGTGTCTAGATGTTAACATAGAGAAACGCTGACCTTCCCCCTGGAGGCCGTGGGGCGCCTGGACGCGGGGTCTGCAGAAGCCGCCCAGCCTCCGGTTCCCAGCACTGAACTGCCACTCTTCTGAGCCCTTCACGCTCCCGGCTTGGGACGCAGGTAACGGCTACTGAGATGCACCCTCGTGGAACTGCCTCCACACCAGCTCGTCACCCCAGTGCAGGGGCCCCTGTCATGAACACGGAGGACAGCTCATGCTGCCCGGTTCCCGCAGCCGGAGGGACCCAGCTGCCGAAGCCCAGTACCGTCTCGAAGACGCTAAACTTGGACTCAAGGACAGGCAGCCTCACCGTGGCACGTGCTGAACCTACTCAGAGGAACAGTGCAAAACACAGCAAACGCGAACATGCAGCACGTGACGTCTGCGGCGTGGATCCAGTCCCTGCCACTAGGACCCGTCACCACGCTCACTGTGACACCGTCCCCACCCCCCAGCCCCCGAGCCTTTGGCTCTGGCCCAGTGTCCTTCCCCCGGAAACACCCCGTCAAGGTCAACCCCAACCCGTGGCCAGTCCCTGGGCTGAGCATTGGCTCGGCCCCCCACAGAGCCTCCTGGTCCTCCAGAAACCAGGGTGGCCGGGACCCCGCCAGCCACCAGCCCAGGGCAGCCGCCCCTGCCGGGTCCTGCCTCTCGCAGATCAGCCCGGGAGGGGCCCGTCCGCAGCACGGAATTCCAGCATGATGACCGGGCCTGCACACGGTTCTCTCTCCTGGGGTTCGTGCCGAGGACAGCCAGGAAGCCCATGCTGGGGCCTGCCCGAGCCAGGGGAGCCGGGCACAGGACGCGCTCCGGCAGGCACAGCGGGCCGAGCAGACAGCGCCCTGCAGCCTCCAAACTGACTGTGACTCAGCGTATCCATGACCCAAAGCCCCCCCAGCCCTCTGCAGCGGCCCAGACTCGCCAGCCTAAAGCATGACGCCATCGCCGGCCATGGCACCCCTACCCCCCCTGCCGGGAGCAGAACAGAAACGTCCCTGCCCGCCGGGCTTCCTGTCTCTCTGAGGGAGGCTCGCTGGGGGCGCAGCGGCAGCGTGCGGTACGGAGTCACCTGCGTGACGCAGACAGCCACGTGTGGTAGGAAAGCACAGTGCTCCTCACACACCCTGTGGGGCTTTGCAGAACCACCAGCCGCCGTTCACGGCACCCCAGGGTGGGGTCGGGAACCGAGGCGGCCTGGAGCGGGGTCAGGCAGCCCTGCCCTGGGCCTCTGCGGCCTCAGAGGACGTGGCTGCCGGCTCCGTCCAGGAGGGCATCCAGAAGGGCATCCGGGAGGGCATCCGGGTGGGCCAGAGCACAAAGTAGGCCCACCCGTTCTCGATGCACGTCTGGGCCACTTGCCGTCAAATCATACCAAGTCATTTCATGAGCACACCAAACATGTATTTTAATTTTCTCAATATTTTACTCTTCCCAACTGCATCAAGTTTCGAGGCGTTTTACATAGCAGGTCCTGTGACACCCAAGCCCTGGACAGCTGCTGCTTAGCCAGCTGTGTTCTGGGAGCTAGGGGGGCCTCTGTCCAGGGCGTGACCTGGTACTATTACAGGTAACAGCTAACCCTGTCTCAGGGGAGATGAGAGCATGATATGTGTGAGCAGACCTGCTGGCCACGCCTCCCCCAGGGCAGCAGATGGGCCTGTGGGGAGGGCACTGTAGACAGAGACCGGCCTGGGGACCGCTCATCAGTCACAGCTGCAGTAAGGCCAGCTTGCCCCAAGCCACACCCTCATCTGACCCCTGAACGCCTGGGTACTGGAGGCCACCCCCTCAGCTGACCGGTCCTTGCCACTAGGCCTCAGCCTGTGAGCAAGAAGGAGGCTCACTGAACCTTGAATCAAAAGACGAGGTTTTGCCCCATTCGGTCACTCGCCAGCTGTGAGGATCTGGGGAGGCCCAGGCCTCACCCAGAAAGGGTAACAGTGGATCAGGGTCTCCAACACATGCTCCAATGGCAGGCTCTGGGGGGCTCTGAGTGCCCTCGGCAGCGTGAAGGAACCCCCTTCGGGGCTGGAAGGGCCATCTCTAGCCATGGACGAACAGCTGAGCAGTGAGGTATCATGAAGACTCCCCACTCCAGGCCACACCTGGGCTGCGGCATCCCCTCCTGGCCCACTGCCTAGTGGGCCCTCTGAGACCCAGAGCCATCACCCACAGCAGAGGAAGAGGGGCTGACAAGCCACACGGGGTCCTTCCAGCTCTCCCCGTAGCCCCAGAGAACCAGCTTTGTCAACAATCTGGAGAGAGAACCAGGCTCTTTGATGGAGAGGACAAGCACGTATGTGTGCAGGTGCATGTACATGCATGTGTGTGTGCATGCATATTGGGGTGTGTGCACATAAGCATGTATATGCCACATACATGTGTGCACGCACTGATATGTGTCCGCATGCATACGTATGCCCGCGTGCACATGCACTGGTGTGTGTGTGACGTATGTGCGCAAGTACATGTATGCCCGCGTGTGTGTGTACCAATGTACATGCATGTGTGCGTGCACACTGATGTATGCCTGCACATGTTCACATGTGCACACTGAGGTGTATGTACATGTGTGCGTACACAAATGTGTGCATGCATGTGCTATGCTGTGCATGCATGCCCACATGTGTATGTGCTGGTGTGTATATGCGCAGTGATATGCATGCATGCATGTACGTGTGCATGCACACATCGGTGATGCGAACTACATGTGATTGCATGTGTGCATTGGTGTGTGCACGTGTGCATGCCAATGTGCATGCATGTATATCTCCGTGTGTGTGCCCACGTGTGCATGTGCTAGTGTGTGTGTGCATGTCTGTGCATGTACATGTATGTTGTATGTGCGGGTGTGTGCATGTGTCTATACATGCTGGTGTGTGTATGTGCACGTGTGTGTGTGCACTGGTCTGTGCCCGCATGTGTGCACTGCTGTGTGCATGTCGTGTGTGCACGCTGGCGTGTGCGTGCATGTCGTGTGTGCACGCTGTGCACGTACATGTGAGCATGCAGTGATGTGTGTGTGTGCACGCGCGCGTGTGCACAGGTCTGCTTTCGGACGGGGCGCGCAGTGGGCGGGGCAGGGCTCTTGGGGAGCCCCGCGCACCCCGTCTGGGGCCCGTTTCTGGACGGGAGTCAGTGTCACTCCTCCTAGGTTTCCTTCCAGGGCTCCCCCCGCTCCTTCTTTTAGAGGAAAACAGGTGTACCCTGAAAAACAAGTTCTGCTGAAATTCAAAACTATCTTAGAGGTCTCGCATCTGAACCCTGAAGACTCCGCAGCAGCCGCAGCCGGAGGGCCCTGGCCACAGCCTCACCTAGAAACAAGCCTGCCTGGCACGAGACCCCCTTCCCACCAGCCTAGGCCCGCCAGCATCCCAGGGTGACCCACACCGCTGACACGGGGCCACAGGGTCTTGGCTGGGTCTTGCTCAAGCCCAATCCCTGCGGCCACCCCTGAGGGGGGCGGGGACCACGCTTGGCCATGGGTGGCCCAGAGACAGAGGGCTGAGGGGCAAGGAGAGCCGACAGAGCCAAATGCTGAGGTCACGAGTGGGAGAGACCAGGCTGGAGGCTGTCCTCCGTCCCCAGCCCACTCTGTGTTGACGGCCACTTTAACACGGGTAACTCCACACACTGCCACCAGCAGGGGGGCCACCTCCACCGGTTTCCCATCAGGGAGGAAACGCACAGACTGCCACTCGCCAGCATCAGAATGGCAGCGACCTGTCCCCGCACGAAACAGCAGGTTTTTTTTTTGGTTTTTTTTTGGTCAAGTCCAGCACAGACAGGCATGAAAAAATGCATCGTTTTGGTCAGAAAAATGTGCAAATCAGCAAACTGGGTTTCAAGCCTTTGCTTCCTGTGGGTGATTTTTAAGGTTTTCTGGAACAAGCAGCCCCTGCTAAGTCAGGATTTCATACACATTAGTTCGCTCCAGTAACACCTGCCGAGGTAATTATCCCAACTCAAGGTCCCAGTATCAAGTGGGACCTGCTCTTCCCCCGTGAGGAAAGAGTGGGGGAGGGGTGGGAGTGGGGAGCACAACGCCCACTGCAGCCCCGACCTGCGGCGGGATAAAAACCCACGCCATTTTCCCGTCTTCGCCACCCCCCTACTCGGAAGTCCACATTGTGGGGATCGACCACCCTCCTGTTAGACCCCACCGCCAAAGCCGGACTGCCTGGCGTTTTCCTTCGCTGGGAGGCTGCAAGCAGTAGCCTGGTTCCCTCTCCTAGGGAACAATGTTTCCTGCGCCGGGGCTGGGCGCTGCCCGTCGTGGCTTTTCTCCCCCTTAAGTGAGTGGCTTCAGGTTTACAAACTCCTGCTGGAGCAGCCCAAGCCCCAGCCTGCGCTTGTCCTTGTCCTGGGTGAGCTGGGCATACGGCTCCTGAAGCCATGATTAGCCGCCCCAGGTAGCCCTGGGCGGTCAGTGAGAAGCCAGAGGCCCACAGAACCATGGAAGAGCAAAAGGGTAGCTAAGCGCCCCCGCTGGAGTTAACACGAACGAACGAACGAACGAACGGGGTTATCTGCTGCCCACAGACGCAAGTTTACGAGGTGCTTACTTTTAAAGGTCTGTGCTATTTAACTTGTGACTAAGCCCATTGGAAACAGTGAAACAAATTATTCTCTCCCTAGAACGACTTCCCGCCAGTCCGGCCCTCCTCCCTCGCCAGCTGTGCTAAGCAGGTGTGCTGCGATCTGCTGCTTTCGGGGGACGCGAGGAGACGGCTGAGGAGCGTCTGCTCCCGGCGCTGTGCTCAGACCAGCGGGGACAGAACACCGGACTCTCTGGGGCGGGGGACGCCCTGGGCCCGGCATCCCCCAGCCGCCCGCTCCCGTGTTGGGCGTGTCCGGACGAAGACTTGGCGGCCGCGTGGTCAGGAACGAGGTCCCAGGAGCTGGTGGCAGAGGGAGTTTTCGCGCGGCGGGAACGGCCCCCGCGGCACGGTTTGTGGCGCACGCGGGAAAAGCAGCGGGCGCGGCCAAACAACGGACTTCTGCGCATTGTTCTCCCGCTGCCGCTGCGGGCGCTCGGCCTCATCAAAGCGACCGCGCGCAACCCGACACCGCGGCGACCGCGGGGACCTGAGGCCTGGCGGCCCCCGCGGCGCACAAAGACTGGCCTTGGGGATCCCAGGCAGCTTTGCCTCGACAGGTTGGAGACTAAGTGGCAGCGCTCCGCACTGAGTCCTCCCGGAAAGCGGCTGGACGCACGCGGGGTCACTCCCGGGGTCCGGAGGCGCGACCCCACGGCGGCCGCTCAGGAGCTGGGAGGGACGAGGCCAATGACGGCGACACAGGCCGGGCGAGGGGACGGCGGATGCGCGGCGTCTCCAGAGCCACCGCTCGTGAACCACCGCCACCACTACCACAGCCCCTGCCCCTCGCTGGCCCTCGGCCCGCAGCGCGGACAGCACCAACTTCCATGCTGAGTCGCCGAAGTCTGGTCGCGACGCGAGGGGCTCACGGCGCTGACGGCCCACACCACCCTCCAGCCCAGCCCACGCCCCGGACCCCGCGACGCGCCCGGGCGGCGCGAACCCCCAAAGCCGAAGAATGAATGGCCGGCGCGGGACACCTGGGACACAGGGCCGCAGGCCCACCCCGCCCCCCGCTCTGTCCGCCGCCCGCGAGCCACCTGCGCGCGTGGGCAGAGCAGGGGCTGCTTTCCGGGACGGAAGCCGAGATGGGCTGGGGGTGAGGAGGCCGCCGGGCCCCCCCCGCAGACCCGCACAAAGCGCCGGAGGCCGGGCGGCCCGGCGCGCGCACTTTCGCGTTCCCGCCGGTCTTACCTGGCTCCGCCAAGGCCCCGCGGACCCCGAGCAGCAGGACCAGGGGCGCTAGCACGTCCAGGAGGTGCCGCCGCGGCGGCTGCAGCCAGGGCCACCTGCGGGCGACAAGCCACAGGTTAGGGGGCCTCTCGCGTCGCCCGCCAGCACGCCCGCCGCGCGGCCCCAGCGGCCCGCACCTCGGCGCCATGCTCGGCCCGACAGGGTCTGCGCCGCGGGTGCTGCGCCCTCCGCGCGGTGCGCCCTCGACCCCCATGTCCGGCCGCCACCCGGACGGAGGTGAAGGGGAGGCTGAGTGAGTAAAGGCAGAGGAGCCTGAGGCAGAGGCGGACCACGGACCGAACAGGAGGCAGGGGCGCGGGGAAGGGGCTGGAGCAGGGGGCGGGGCGGGTGGCCAGGAAGTGGGGCCTGGGGCGCAGGGCTGGGTCGCGACACAGGACGGGGGCGGGCAACGCTGGGAGAAGCCCGCGCGCAGAGGGGGGAAGCGGAACCTGGGCTCCCCTAGGTCCAATCACCCCCGTGTGACAGTCAAGGGTGCTTCCCCCCCATCCAGTGCCCTGATGCCGGGCCCGCGCGCGCCCCCGCCCCAGAGAGAGGTGCTCCTGCGGCTGCGGGACGCAGCACGTGCGGTCCCGGCTTCAAGCCCCTAGCAAGTTCCGGGCGTTTATTGGGACGTGTTTTCAGAAGGTGCCCTCTGCGGTCCCCGGGGGAGTCGTTGTCCTCAGGCCCTGAGTCCGGTGGGGACAGCGGGAAGGCAGGCGATTGGAGTGACGCAGCTCTCTGCGGGGCCAGTGGTTGGAGTGGGAGGAAGCCGGCCTCGTGGGCGCAGTAGCCACGTGGCGACGGCGCTTCCAGCCTCGCTGGCTCCGCTGGCTCCGCGGGCTCCGCGGGCTCCGGCCCAGGACCAAAGCGCTCCGCAGGCCTCACTCGCCCGCGGCGCCCTCCGGAGCTTCCTGCAGCCCGCGAAGCCTCGAAGCCTCCGGTGACCGCCCTCAGAGGGGCGGGAGGGGCGCTGCCCGCTGCGCCCCAGCCCCAGGACCTGACCCAGAAAGACCCTCTGGTTCCTGGAGGTCCCGCTGCGCCACACAGAGCCTTCCTAGTAATGTCCGGCCACCGGTTATATCCCCTCCTCTTCCATTTTCTCAGGCCGGTGCTCCTGCCCCGCGCCCGAGCAGCGTCTCAGCTCCTTCCTCCCCGAGGAGCGCAGCAGCGCGCATGGCGTCCTGTCCTCCAACCCGCCCCACCCCACCCCGGGCCTGTCTACGCAGAGAACCCCAGATACCCCACTGCTCACAGTAAACTCTCATCTCCCTGGACGCTGTCACCTCGCAGTTTGTACCTGCCGTGGCCTTGGCTCAGAAAGTTTCTGCTAAACACGGACTACTATACTGAACACCCCACCCCCGCCCCCACTGCCCTTCCAGGGTCTCCTCCTGCCTGGACCCCTGCAGCAACCAGCCTAGAGACCAAGTGCCTGGCCAGGCCCAAGCCACATGCCCTCCACTCCCACAGTTCCGTGTGCCCAAGGGGCCTGCCTGGGTTCTAACCCCATCTATTGTTACCGCTTTCCCCACCCCATCTGCTGTCCCCTTCAAAGGCCAAATGCTGCCCTGGACCCCAGGCCCGGTGGGCCACCTGCCCACACCTCCATCACCCTCTGCCTTGACACCTGGATACCTTTTCAGGGTTGTGTGGCAAGGGCACTCGTGGTCCTTGACCAGCAGAAAAGTCAAGTTAGAGAGCTGCCACCCGAATCTTTTTTAAAAAGAACTGGGTGAAGTAGGAAGGATTAGCGTAGATGCTTAGCAAAGCTCGTCTCCTATGCAGATGGCGGGGCTGGGCGGGGTCCCTGCCCTGTGTGTGTGTCCCACCCGTAATTGTGCAGTGGGGGTGGTTGAGTCTGTGTGTCTGTTCCCGTATGGCTTTGCGTGTGTCTCTGGCTTTGCGGTGTGCACGGGCGCATGCGTGTGGTGCGCTCACGTGTGGTCAGCGGTGTCCTTGGGCCCTGACACGGCCTTTCGCGCTGCAGTCTCTCTGCCTGTCCCTCTGTCCAGCTGGCCTTGCCCTGGGGAAGAATCTGAGCAGGAGCCTCTCACGTGTCCCCAGGCTCATCCTGCCTCCGCCCAGCCCCACCCACCCTTAAATCTGCAGTCAGAGGACTTGCCTCCGCAGGTGTGACTGTCTCTGGCCCCGGGACTGTCTGCAGCTCCAGGAGGGAGCGGCTGGAACTGGGTCGGAACTGGGCCTGGGGATCTCGCCTCGCCCCCGGACCGCAAGGTCACAGCTGCTGTCCTCTCCCCAGGGGGTGGGGGAGGAGGCCTCAGGGCGGGGCAAGCCCACTTTGAAGGGCATCGGTGCAGTGAAGGGCACCAGGGCAGCAAACAGCACTGACTCGGGAGGCTGCCTTTCTGCGCTGAACCAACCCGATCCTCGACCCACAGCTCTGAGAAAATGAACTTCGGGCTCATTCTTTGCATTTTATACCTCACCATAGAGTCACTGCTGGATGTCGCCGAAGTTCTCATGGCATTCATGGCCTTCTCTTGTTAGAGTTTTATTTTTTCCTTTATTTACCGTAGGAGTTCAGAATGAGTCACCCCAAGATGTGCCCGGGTGGCAGGCAGGTTCTGAGCTGCAGGCAGCCCAGACCCTGCGGACTCCAGAGAAACATCCACCCCTTCCCCCACCAGCTGCCTGGAAGCAAGGAATTAGGGGCCTGGCCCACAACAAGTCATCACCGGAAATAACCTTTTTGACCTCTCTGCAGGGCAGGCCCAGCTTCTAATGACTGCACACCTGCTCTTATCATCCGGCAGTGACCTCCTCCCCTCTGAGGCCCCAGGCACCTTAGCTGATCCTTAGCTCAGAATGTCACATACTCCCATCTCCCCTGACCCTGCACCTCTCCTGTGTGTGGGGCTCCAGAAGGACACGTGCATTAAATCTGGTTGTTCTCTCTCTCACGTCAATTTAATTATTGGACCAACTGGGAGAACCTAGGAGGGGAAGGGACACTTTCTTCTTGCCATGGTACACAGGGACACGTGACCAACATAGAAAACCTGGAAGATACAGACCCGCACACAGAAAGAGAAGACCCCTCTCTCCTTCAGCTCATACTGCCGTGCGCCCCCCTAGTCGTCCACAAGATGACACCCCGCCTCCAGAGGGGTGGACACCACCATCTCGTCCCAAAGACACAAAGGTCCCAGCAGTGCCACGTGCTGGGGGTGGGGGCCCTGCATAGTCTGGAGCCCGAGGCCAGGCGCGGGCTGGGAGGCGGTGGAGATGCCGAGGGTGCGGGTCCGGAACAGAAGCCCAGAGGGAGGGCCAGTCCCCGTGTGCGCAGCCACACACGTGTGGCGGGGTGAGTCAGGGCAGTCGTGCGGTGGCCGGGCCTAAACTCCATGTTCTCGCCTCTCTCTTGTGCTGGTGTCCTGCTTCCCACAATGCTGTGGGTCTCACACGTCCTCGCGAGGGAGAAATGACAGAAGTGCTGTGCTTGTCCCCAGCTTGGCCTCATGGAATGGACACCAGTCGGGTGGTGACCGGCCAGCACTACCCACGAGGCTTGACTGATGGCCTCGCCGTGGCTGGAGGCAGAGGTCCTGGGTCCACCACGCCCAACGCTGTCTGTCCCCCTGTCCGCCAGCTGGCCTTTTTGTTTTAAATTGACAGTAGATTTCCTCAAGTCCAGGGCTTGTGCCTGGGGCGTCTGTCCAGCTCCGCAGGCAGCAGGTCCTGGGTGGGGCCTGTGGGTTTGTGCAGGGAGAGAGTTGGGACAGGCAGGGCCACAGCGCCAGCTGAGCAAGGCTGGGGACAGGGACAGGGCAGGGCACGTGACTTCTGCCCAGGTCAACCCTTCTCCCTGTGTCCAAAGAGGCATCAGGGAGCTCGCCCTGCGCTACATGCCTAACGTGTCACCGGAAGCGCAGGTTACGTGCGGGCAGAGCGGGCTGGGGAAGCACGCGGTATCCAGAAAAGAGCATCAGGCTCCAAACCAGGTCACACGCTTCAGGTCTCAGGTCCTGGTCACATGGTCCGCCGGTGTGAAGTGCGGCTGGGGCCCCTCACGTCCTGGCCACGTGGATGAATGGACGGAGGCCCTACACTCTGACCTCTGCTGGGCTGTCACCTCCACACATACGCACACGCACGCACATGCACACACACGCACACACACGCAGTACCCGCACCCCCGCCGCCTGGCTCCAGGGCCTGGTCGATTCCCCCACCGTGCTGATCACCCCGACAGCCTGTGCTTTCTGGTCTCCGTGCCTGCTGCCTACACGGCCAGCTCCATCCGGCGCTGGAGCAGCATGGTGCGGCGGGTTTCACCTCCTGTGCCTGCGCCTGCAGCCCCTGGGGTGATGCCCACCCCTGGTCCACGCTCCATAAGCACCTGCCGACTGACAGATCACAGGAACCAACCGCTGTCCACAGCCCGCAGCTCCCAGCCCTCCCGCCCGGCCCCGCCCACGGGCGGCAGCTCTGACCAGCCGAGGCCTGGCCACAGGCAGGGCAGTGGACAAAGACAGTGTTCATGGGGATTTATGCCAGCAGAATTCGGAACCAGCAAGTAAATGACGAGACATCCACGAAATGGAATATCACGCCCCACGGAGAAATCGAATTGAATGAGAAACATTTACGTGGAAAGCTTTGTCCTTTAGCAGGCGTGCGGGGTGGCAGCCGACAAGAAACACGCCCGGGGGCTGCGCCCAGCGGGGAGGGGCTGGGACGGCAGGCGCTCTGCATTCTTTTCCACGCGTTCAAAGTTTTTAATAAACAATTTTATTAATGTCACAGCATGCCATCGCCTCCTTTCACTGAGCCACCAAGGGCAGGGGAGGGGCCACACGTTCTCCAGTGCGTCATCCAGACCCAGGCCGTCAGGCTTCTGGAGGCCTCGTCCCCATGGAGACGGCATCGAGGCGCACCCACGCCGAGGGCAACACCGGCCTTTGTGTCTGCTCGGCGTTGGCCACAGGGGCGGCCGCAAGAGGTCCCGGTGGTTCCCTGTGGCCCCTATCCTTCCTGGCAGGTGCGACGTCACAGCCTCCCTCGGACAGCTTAGCCAGAGTGTGGCCTCAGGCCACTCCTGCTCACGACCCCATGAACCAGGCCGACTCCCCCGACACCGTGCCTGCGTGCACACGCGCGCGCGCACACACACACACACACACACACACACGGCCTTGGCCTGGTCACACCAGGGGCAGCATAAAAACCCCATCAGCCTTGGGCCTTTCCTGCCCCCCGCCCCATGAGGGCGGTGGCCTTGGTCTCACGGTCACCTCTGTAGCACCTCCACTCCCAGTGGGCTCCAGAGCCCCCGGCCCACGCCAGTCTCTGCAGGCACTGACCGCTGTCCAGTACACGTGGTCCTTTGTCTGCCTGTTGGCTCCGTTGTTTACTTACGGGGTCCCCACTTCCCTCCGCTGGAATTCAGGCCCCGACACAGCTTCTTCGCTTTGTTGCCCCCTGAACAAAGGAAGAGAGGCAGGGGGGAGGCGGGCTCGCGGGGGCCGAGCCAGGCGTGTCGAGGCGCCCGTCTCCCAAGGGGCCCCAGAACCCCAGTAGGACACCTTCAGGGCAGGACGGCGTGTAACTGCCACAACCTCCACTCCCCCTACCTGGCACCATATATTCAAGGGGTTGGTGCACCCCTCCCCCACCCACCCTCCCCCGCAACCAAAGTCGGAGCCGTTTAAAGACATGCACCTGACATAGGATTGTAACTCCCTGTGAAAACTCCGAGTGTCACCCGCACGCCTGGGCCCCACGCGACCTGCTTCTGCATCCCAGTCTCCCGCTGACCACGGACCCCAGGATTATCTGGCTTTTCTGAAATGCGCTTCACAGATATTTGTGACTCGGGAAACGCAGAAAGTTGTTCTGTGAAATCTAAAAAACATACGCGAGCTAATACTCTTGGTTCTCACACCTGCTTCATTAACGCAACCCATGCGACCGCCCCGACCCTGTCAGTGACGGGCAGGCCCTTGAAGGACCACACGCATCTCCGCGGCTCGGAAACGGCACGCTCGGTGGGCCCGCCGCTGCTTGTTGCTCAGAGAAACGTACTGCCATGGAAAGAGATGGGGTCAGTGGATGCACAGAACAGGAACGCTGAGGACGAGACACCCCGGCATGGAGAAAGGTTCCGCCCGGCTCAGCGGCGAACCGCGCTCCGCCCAGGGAGACTCGGCAGAAATCACCCAAACAGAAACGCAGAGACACAAAAGGAATGGGAAGAGGCCGAGGCAGACGGCAAAGGGCACAGATACTAACACTACGAGCGGAGGCGCAGAAGTCGGAGGCGCAGAAGTCGGAGGCGCAGAAGTCGGAGGCGCAGCAGACGTCTCTGCAGGAACCACGCGAGCTGGAAGACGATGACATGGTATCTCGATCGCCCTGAGTTCTACAGAATTGATTCACAAGTTTATACCAGTGAAAATGCCTTCTAAAAATTGAAGATTAAAAAAAAGACTATTTCAGATAAACGGGAATTACGGGAACTTATTACAGAGGACCTGCTCCCTGAGGAGCGACACGTGACACTCAGAAACCAGAAGGAGCATGCTGCCCGCCTGCCCACTGGGTCTTCACAGAGGAAGGAGGAGACTCGGGAGTGGAATACAGGAAGGTAACATGGTTTTCCCCTTATTTTTAATTGCCGTAAATGATAGGTTCTAACTAAAGGGACGAGAGCAGCATTGAATTGTGGGAAATGTATGATTACAGGGATGGTGGGGGGCGGAATTGGGAAAGTATTGTTTAAGCTTCTTACACTGTATGTGAAGAAGTTCAATATATCTGAATGTAAATTCTGAATAATTTAAGATTTATATTCTAAGCCCTAGGGCAGCCCCTAAAATTTTTTAAAGAGATCTAAGTAATAATTCAGGAGGACATAAAACAGAAAGAGAAAAAATACTCAACCAAGAGAAAGCAGAAAAGAGTAAAAGAGAAACAAAAAAAAAAACAGATAAAACAAATAAAAGACACCTAGCAAAGTGATAATTTTGATCCAACCTTATCAATAATCGCACTAAGTGTGAATGGTGAACGCACCAGTTAAAAGGTAGAGATGGTCAGATGGAATGAAAAGCCTCGCTGTGTTTTGTCTGCAAGAAATCCAGGTTCCATGTAAGGACACACATAGATTTAAAGCATGAGGATGGAAAAAGAGACACCATTCAATTGCTGGCCGCAAGAAAGCCAGAGTAGCTATCTCGATATCAGACTTCGGAAAAAGGAGTATTATCACAGATAAAGAGTGACTGCATAATGACGGAGTCCTCTGCTAAGAAGACATAACAACCACAGATAAGCATGTTTGTTTCTAAACAGCGGGCTTCAAAATACATGAAGCGAAAGCTGCTTAGACTAGAAGGAGAAATGGACAGATCTCCGAGTGTGGTCCAAGATGTCAATACTCTCTCCCAGTAATTGCTAGGACAAGCAGACAGAAAGAGCAATTAGGGTAGAGAAGATGTGCACGCCACCCCCAACCAGCTAAGGCCTCACCGATCCCTACAGGACGCGCCATCCAACAATTCTTCTCGGGAAGAACACATTCTTCTCAAGTGCACATGCACGTCCACCAAGATAGACCATATTCTGGGCCATAAAATACACCTTAACAAATTTAAAAGAATATAAATCCCACGAAGTATGCTTTCAGGGCATAATAAAACAAGAAACTAAAAAATAGATATTTGTACAGCCCCCGAATATTTGGAGATTTAAACATTTGTAAATAAGTTGTAAGTCAGGATGAAATCTCAGGGAAATTAAAAATATGTTGAATTAACTGAAAATGAAAATACAACAAATCAGAATTTGGGGGAAGGAGCTAAAGCAGTGCTTAGTGGCAAATTCGGAGCACTAAATGCTCATACTAGAAAAAGAAGAAAGATCTCAAAATGACCTTAGCTTCTATCTTAAAAAAACTAGGATAAAGGAGCCAATTAGCACAAAGGATGTACAAGAAAGAAAATAATACAGATCAGGACAGAAACCAATGAAATAGAAAGCAGACAAAAAATAGAGAAAATTCTTGAGACCGAATGCTGGCTGCTTTTTGTTTATTTTTTAGAAACTCTAGCCAGACTAACCAAGAAAGAAAGAGTGCTGACAGAAATGGCCAATATCAAGAATGAAAGAGTGGACATCACTACAGACCCTGCAACTTTTCAAAAGATAGTTTAGGAACATTATAAACAATTTCATTCTATGCTAATATATTCCATAGCTCAGATGAAGAGTGCCAATTCCTTGGAAGACACAGGTTATCCACACTGTTTCAAGAAGACATTTTAAAAATCCAAATAGCTCTATATCTGTTGAAGAAATTGAAGTCATAACTGAAAATCTTCTTAGAAAAGAAACCCCTAACCCCAATAGTTTCATTGGTGAACATCATAAAATGTTGATCCAAGAAATAATTGCAAACCTCTGCGAGCTCTTTCAGAAACAGAAGAGAGAACACTTCATTCACAAGGACTGTATTACCCTGGTACCAGAGAAAGACCCCCTCAAGGATAAAAATTATAGACCGGTCTCCTTCATGAACAAATGTTAACAAGTAAAACTCAGTAATGTGTGAAAAGAATAGTACATCGCAACCGTGCAGGATTTATTCCAGGAATGCAAGGTTGGCTTAATATTGAAAAGCTAATGTAATTCGCTGTGTAACATATAGCGCATCATTGTAATTATTATTGTTATAGGTAACATCGCGCTTCATGTTGGAGAAAAATGAACGCTTTCTCCCTTAGAGAACACAGCGAAACGCACCCTTTATCATCTTTATTCAGTGTTGTTCTGGAGATCTCAGACGAGAAAGTTCTTCTGCCAAAAAAAGAGATAAATAAAGGGTTACAGACTGGGTAGAAGGGAATGGAAGTGTCTATTCACACATGAGATGGAGCGCGTGTAGGAAATCCTAAGGAATCTACACAGAATCTGCTGGGATTAATAAGTGAGTTTAGCAAAGTTGCAGGATATAAGGGCAATGCAAAAAAATTGATTCTATTTCTAGACATCAGCAATGAACAGTTGTCAATTAAGGGTTAAAACAATATACCTACAATAACATAGAAGCATGAACTATATAGGGATGATTTGAATAAAACATATGCAAGATTTGAATGCTATAATCTATAAAACATCACTGAGCGATATTCAAGAAATTCTAAATACAAAGATTGTTGTGCCATGTGTTTGGATCACAAAACTCATGTCATTACAGTGTCGACTCTCCCTCTGTGGAGTGATGGACATAACACACCAAGCTAAAACCAGCAGGCTTTTCGGTAATATTAGTAAACTAACTGATTTACATAAAAATGCAAAGGACCAAGAATAGTCACAACCACGTTGAAAAAGACAAACGAGTTGGAAAATGGACCTACCCGCCTTCAATAACTCGTTAAGAAGCTGCAGTAATCAAACACGCAGCAGTGGAGACAGGACGGACGTGCGGACACGCAGACCTGGGAACCAGAGACAGATCTGTGTGTACGTCTGAGGTCAACTGCTTTTCAGCGGAGGTGCCTAACCTTCTTCTCTGTCCCACTCTCCCAGCAGGTGACAGCTCAGATGTGACAGAGCAAGACTCACAAGAATGAGTGAAAGCCACCCAAGCTTAGAAGCCCACGTCCCAAATACGGCTCAAGAGGCACAGGCTCAACTTCCACCGAGAAGTATGCCCGGTGACAGGTCGCGCTCTGAGGGGACTTCGGTCGATGGCAAGCCCCCCATGTGTCCCCAGGGCATGCAGAGACCTGCCAGTCCAGGTGGACTGTGTCACTCAGGGCTTGTGTTACCATCAGCGTTGCTCCCGGGTCACGTTCCACGTCCATCAGACTTCTGGGGGGCAGAGCCAGAAGGTCAACCGCTATCAAGCCGTCCACGGAGAGGACGAAGGGCTGTGCCGACTGCTCCTTGTCCACCAAAACGGGCTCACCACAACGGGACAGACGACGGCTAGGTGCAGACAGGCCGTGGTGTCCGTCACCTTCCTGTCTCGCCTGCGCCCCACCGCGCCCCGCCCGGCTCCAGGGGTTTTGTCTCCCGGGCTTCTGAGTCTCCCACTTCTCAGTCTCTGCCGCCACTGCTGGAGTCTAAACGGGGCGCTCACGAGCCCTCCCTCCAACCCAGCCTGCCCCGCACCTGCATCGGAGGGCAACGTTAAGGTTGCTGAATGGCCGCTGGCTGGCCCGCCTCTGTCTCCAGCTTCGCCTTGACCCTCCCCGCGTCCGTCTCCCGCGGGCTCCCAGCCCTCGTTCTGGCCGTGCGCCCTCCCGCTCCGAGCTTTGCTCGTGCTGCTCCCCGTGCCAGGCTGTCCGCCGGCTCCTGAGGCCTCACCCCGGAAGCGCCCTCCGTCCCCCTGCGTCCCCCTCCCGGCACCATACCCTCCCGTCCCGACTACGACGGCGCCCCGTGTCCCCAGCGCCTGGCTCGCGCCTGTCCCCCTCGGCTGTCCTCGGGCCGGGAGGCCGTCCTTACTTCTGCAGCTTCTTCGGGCCCCTTCTGCTCCTGGGTTTTATTTCTGACTCGCAGGTCCCAGAACAGCTCTCAGTGGCTGTTTTCTCGAAATCCTTCGCGTCTGACAGTGTGTGCCTGCTGCCTTGGCGTCCGCGTGACGGCGGCCAGGCTTCGTGCTGGGTGGGCGTTGAGCACAGTGTGTCTACAGCCTGGCGTCGCTGGCGCGTCTGCTCCTTAGTGAGTGCATTTCAACGTGCCGGTGTCCAGAGGCTCTCGGAGCGTTCCGGAAGCGCGGGCTCCTGCTGTGGGTTCCGTGACAGAGGCTGGGCTCGCCTTGTCCCTGCGTGTCCACCGGCACCGTTTCTTTGCCGATGGTGCAGACACACGGCGCACGGCCTGACGCTCTTGCTGGACCTCGCCCAGGAGCACCGTCCCGCGGGCGGCAGCTGGCTCAGAAGCGCCCACACCCATGCTTACCGCACCGCAGTCTGGGCTCCGAGGCAGCGTGCGCAGGGAAGACACTGCCCGGGGACATGACGAGCGGGCGCTGACTCAGCCTGTGCCGAGGGCCCGGCCGTCTGGCGGGCAGCTCTGTGCAGCAAGTAACAACTGGAGAGCGTCCCAGGAAGGAGTCGACACACGCGAGGAACGTGGGCCCGCCCCTCCCGACGCGACCCCGCGCCGCACGCCACGCCCGGGAGCGGCACGGCCTTCCCGCCTCGGCAACTAGCCAGGCCGAGCTCAGTGCCTTGGCCCTCGGAGCAGAGCCCTGTGGGGTGCGCAGCAGAAGCGCAGTGCCCCTCAGGCCGGGGCCACGCCCCCAACCCCCCGTGGCCCCGCCCCCAGGCGCTCCATGCCCCGCCCCCCCGTGACCTCCGTGCAGAGATCCCTGCCTGGATGCAGGGGCCCTGGCTCCACAGGGACAGCTCAGGTGTCACACCCGATGTGGGCAGCTCTGTCCAGCAGGGACGGGCGGGCCCCAGCTTCCCGGAGAACCTTGCAAGCCTTGTGAACACTGTCAAGAACGTCAAGAACGTGAACACTGGCCGGCCGATGCCAGGGGCCCGAGGCTCACTGGCGTGGCTTTTGTCTCTGGGGACCCCTGGCCTGGGCACTTACTAAGTCTGTGACTCGAGAAAGTTTCTTAGCCTCTCTGTATCCGAGTTGTCCCATGCCAGGAGGAGACCAGGGACACTGGGGCATGTGGTGACGCGTGCCAGCACAGACTGATGGCGACCGTGCCATCTGAGCCTGAGAAGAGGCCGCACATCGTTCGTCACTAGGGAGACGTGAGTAAGACCCCAGCGAGACACCGCCCATCGGGGAATCGGCTGGAACAACCACGCTGGAAAGCAGCCTCGCGGTTTCTTAAAAGGTCAAACGCACACCTCCTCGCCCCTGGAGTTCACCCCGAGAAGCAGAAGCAGCCGTCCACGCAGAGAGCCACACCCAGACGTGCCCGTCACTGGTGACAGTGTCACTGGTGACAGCGTCACCGGTGACAGCCCCAACTGGGAACAAACGTCCGCCAAGAGGCGAGCGGCTGCACTCACTGGGACTCCCGTCACAGCAGAAGACCGGTGGCCACGAGTGGAATTAGCCACTGAAGCAACAGGCACGCGTCACAGCAGGTGCTCGGCTGGGAGCCACCCAACGTCCAGGCCGCGATCCCATCATGTGGTGTTGCAGGAGGTGCAGACTGACCCGGTTACAGAGTGGCTTGGCGGTGTGGGCCTGGAGGGCAGAAGGGACAAAAGGCACAGGGGACTCTGCAAGTCACACGGCGACTCGGTCGCTCTTGGGTGGTGCTGACAGGTGTGAGTGTCCTGCCTTGCTCTTCACGGCGGAAGTCGATTGTTTCTCGGTCTGGAGGCCTGATGTCCCAGATCGAGGCGTGGGCAGGGCCGGCTCCCTCGGAGGCTGTGAGGGGAATCCATGTGTCCCCCAGCTTCTGGTGCTGGCAGCGATCCCCGGGGTTCGCTGGCTTGTGGAGGTGCCACCCCAATCTTGGCCTCCGTCTGCGTCTCCTCCCCAGTCACGTTGGGTTGAGGGGCCAAGCTCATAGTGACCGAGCTAATTACATCTGCAGTGACCCCTACTTTTCAATAAGCCCCCGGACCGAGAGGCCAGGAAGGACACAGGGTTCGTGAGCACAGTATTCAACGCCGTCCACCAGCTCCAGAGTGGCACAGTGACCGCGGGGTCAATGAAAAGACTATTTTCCAGAAGGCCACTCTGCAATGTGACAGATAAAGTGTTCGATTTATGTCTACACGTGAAAAAATCGAGAGCGTCTTGCAGCAAATGACGGGCTTCGAACAAGTCGCAGGCTGTTTAAAATCCTGCTCCTGGCACGTGGCGGGCGTGGTGGTGCCCCAGCCCCAACTGCCACGGCACCCCGACTCCCAGCCACCGCTCCAGTTCAAAGCCAGCACCTGCGTCTCTTGGCCTGAGGCGCGCTCTCGCCAGAGCCAGACCGGAAGTACAGAGTGTCAACCCAAATTCCCAAAAACGTATGAAAAGGACAAGGTTTATTTCAGCCCGCGGTTCGCACACCAGGGAGAC
>NW_024350919.1:336271-338968 GCF_902729225.1 Pteropus medius | reverse complement strand
CCGTGTCCCAACAGTTCCGACCGGTCCATAGAGATGCAAAGGAGGGGGGCCATTTGTGCGGTTCTGATTGGTCCGGCAGGTCACAGTCTACTGGCAGAGTGGTCTTCTGAAACTTTCCTGCGGGGTTGACTGGCAGGGCAGGCAGGTGGAGTGCAGTGCAGCTCCTCCCCAGGAGGCAGGGAGGTGTGGGAGGCGTGGGGGGCGCTCTGGCCAGCTTGGACGTTAGGCCAGTTAAGCACAGGGAGTCCATCTGGATAAATTCCTTCTCCGGGTTCACAAGAGGGATTCGCGCCACCCCACCCCACCCAGGAGCAGCTCTCAAGCCATCGCACAAATACCGCGGGGGACCCCTTACCCCAGACCGCCGCTGGAGCAGCCCGTGAGTGGGCAGACGTGCCGTGCTCGCGAGCTGGTAAGCCCGTCCCGCGTCTACACGGATGTGCAGACTCGTGCAGTTCAAACAAAACACCAGAGCGGTTTTATGGAGCTTCACGAGTTAAATCTAAGATTCTCAGGGAGGACCAAAGCCCAAGAATTTCTAGGACATTGTAGAAGAAGCAGGCGGGGAGTTTGCGCCGCTGGGCGTCAGGATGTCTTCAAAGACCCAGCAGTCAGGACTGTCTCGTGTCAGCAGAGGGACAGACAAAGATTAACCAAACAGGGTAGAAGCGCCCCCAAACGGCCTCACAGATGCGGAAGCAAACCAGGCATTCGGGGCTCGGTGGGCAAGGACGGGCCTTGCGAATGGCACGGGACGGGAAGTGTCCACGTGGCTGAGAAGGAAACAGAGTCTCTTGCTCAGATCGTGACCCGAAAAAAGAAATAAATGCCAAATAGATCGAAGGACTGGAGACGGGAAAGGAGAGAGGTTTTAAACGGAACGTGCGGAAGAGGGTTTCATAGAGAACACGAAGCACGGCCACCGACGGCGAGATGGGGACACTGGACGACGCTCGGGACCCGTTCGTAAAGACGCAGGAGCCGAAGCGAAGAGACCAGCTTCGAAACGGAGGCGCCTGCCACGAGGCCTGGCGGCCTGAGCCTCCGGGGACTCGCGACACGGAAACGGGAAGACACCCAGCTACATGAAGGACACGGGCTGAGCACGCGCGTCAGCAAGACCAGGGCCGGCTCTCGAGGAAGTGAACAGCCGCCGCCCGCCGGGCCCCCGGGGACCCAGAAGCCACAGGGAGCGGCCCGAGTGGGCGCCGGGCCGGGGGGGCTGGCGGGCACCGGACGCTGCTGCGCCTCTGGCGGGCGTGTTCAGCGACGACGTGCCCCGTGGGGCCGGGACGCCAGCCCCAGCCGCGTGCCCGGGGCAGCGCTCTCCAGACCGCAGGCCCACGAGTGAGCGGTGACGGCGACGCGGTGGGCAGCGGGAACGATGGTGACGGTGACGACGGGTGACGACAAGCGCCGTGACGGTGGCGCCGGAGCGGAGTGTGCCAGTGAGCGCCGCGCGCTCCGCGGGCCGGTACTGCCCCGTGAGCACGGTCCCGGCCGTGGCGTGTGGCCTGGCCGCCATCGTGGTCAGGACATCTGGGAAACACCGTCTCAGAAAAACGCTCGTGCAGATGTGCACCAGGGGACAGGGGAAAACTGAGGCAGCCCGGTGTCCTTCGGGCGCGGCCACGCGCAGATGGGAACGTGACTCCAGGCTGCCTGCGCCCGACCCAACCCCTCCCTCCCCCGCCCACTCCGCCCAGGACCGAAAACTGCATTTCCCAGGCTGCCCGTCAAAGGGCCAGCATCGAGTTTCAGCCAACGGGAGGGGGTGACAAGAGACAGGAAGGTGGGGGCCGGGGAGGGGCCGGGTGTCTCTGGCCTGACGTGTTTCAGGGCAGCGTGTCAGTCTGTGCCCAGCCGTCCATGTCACCCAAGGTCCACCTCGGTTCCCAGCAGGTGGCCGGGCTCCCCGCTGGGGTCACGCCCCCTCCTGCAGCTGGGGGACAGGGGTGGTCCTGGCTGCCTCCCCGCACCCACGCCATGTTTCGGCCTTGCCACGCCGTCGCACCCAGCTCCCCACATGAAGCCCCCTCGGCTGAGCGGCTCGGCGTGGAGCGTCTCCCCGACATCTCACGGCCCGAAGATTCCAGACGTGCATGGAAACGAACGGACCTCGGAAACGCAGCCTCACGGGGCAAGTCCGGAGGAGACGCAGCACCATCCTGTGTAAAGCTCAGAAAGCAAAACCCAGCGACCTCTAAGCGCCCGCGCTCGTCGGGTCGAACCGCAATGAGAAGTCGCGGGCAGGGGCTCGTGGAGAACCGGAAAGTTCTACTCAAGGCGACTGGGGCTGCAGGCACCTCCGGGGCCCCCTCCAGCCCCCGGGGCCTTACCAGTTCAGGGCACACCCCAGATGAGCGCCCGCCAGCACCTGCCCTCGCCCGAGGGCGTCCTCAGGGCACACGGCAAGCCGGGGCCCCCGTGGGCCGCCAGATGCCTGCAGAGCCCGCGGAGGTGGCCTTGACCACATGCCCACGGTCCCGCCTGTGTCCAGGGATCACCTCCTGGCCCGAATCGTCGCCTCGGAGTCGGCTTCTGCAGCACACTGAAGAGACAGTGCTGTGTTCGGGGGCGATTTTTACGTAGTTAATTCTTTTAAGTTTGCGTGTGCATCATAAACACACTTCGGGGGTACGTGTCTCTTACAATAAGAAAAGTAAATAAAAAACCACAGGGCCAGAATCACAAATG
>NW_024350919.1:306359-336187 GCF_902729225.1 Pteropus medius | reverse complement strand
GAGGCAGCCCGGTGTCCTTGAGGTGGGCGGCGACCTGGCACCTGTGAATGGGGCATTGACTTTCAGGCTGCCTACGCCCAGGCCAACCCCTTCTCCGCCCTCCTTGGGACGAAAACTGGCTGCACCAGGCTGCCCGTCAAACGGCCGGCATCGAGTTTCAGCCAACGGGAGGGGGTGACAAGAGACAGGAAGGTGGGGGCCGGGGAGGGGCCGGGTGTCTCTGGCCTGACGTGTTTCAGGGCAGCGTGCCAGTCTGTGCCCAGCCGTCCATGTCACCCAAGGTCCGCCTCGGTTCCCAGCAGGTGGCCGGGCTCCCCGCTGGGGTCACGCCCCCTCCTGCAGCTGGGGGACAGGGGTGGTCCTGGCTGCCTCCCCGCACCCACGCCATGTTTCGGCCTTGCCACGCCGTCGCACCCAGCTCCCCACATGAAGCCCCCTCGGCTGAGCGGCTTGGCGTGGAGCGTCTCCCCAACATCTCACGGCCCGAAGATTCCAGACGTGCATGGAAACGAACGGACCTCGGAAACGCAGCCTCGTGGGGCAAGTCCGGAGGAGACGCAGCACCATCCTGTGTAAAGCTCAGAAAGCAAAACCCAGCGACCCCTAAGCGCCCGCACTCGTCGGGTCGAACCGCAATGAGAAGTCGCGGGCAGGGGCTCGTGGAGAACCGGAAAGTTCTACTCAAGGCGACTGGGGCTGCAGGCACCTCCGGGCCCCCTCCAGCCCCCGGGGCCTTACCAGTTCAGGGCACACCCCAGATGAGCGCCCGCCAGCACCTGCCCTCGCCCGAGGGCGTCCTCAGGGCACAAGGCAAGCCGGGGCCCCCGTGGGCTGCCAGATGCCTGCAGAGCCCGTGGAGGTGGCCTTGACCACATGCCCACGGTCCCGCCTGTGTCCAGGGATCACCTGCTGGCCCAAATCGTCGCCTCGGAGTCGGCTTCTGCAGCACACTGAAGAGACAGTGCTGTGTTCGGGGGCGATTTTTACGTAGTTCATTCTTTTAAGTTTGCGTGTGCATCATAAACACACTTCGGGGGTACGTGTCTCTTACAATAAGAAAAGTAAATAAAAAACCACAGGGCCAGAATCACAAATGTGAATAGATATTTGTGATAAATGTGACTCTCCAGGAAAGTTCTTCGTCTGAGAGGGGCCATCCAGACCGGCCCCCGTCCCGTGCCACAGGGAGCCGCGTGGGGGACACGGCGCTCCTGGCTGAGTCGTGAAAGAACGGGGTGCTGGCAGGGGCGCAGGGAGAGGACCCAGGCTGCGGAATCCAGGATGGGGGTGCGGGGCTGGCGAGGGCCGAGCCCAGGAGGGCGGGGCCCAGACGCCCTCGGGGGGGCGCCCCCTTACCCTCCCCTCCATTGTCCCCTTTCCTCTGAGCCCTGGCCCGGCTCCCCCACCTGCTTCCACTTTTCCTGTTTTCTGTCGGCCCGTCTCCTCCCTCGGCCTCAGCCTCCCCCCAGGGGTTTCTATGAAGGAAGAGGAAGAGGCAGGGGCGAGGCCTGCCGGCAGCGGGGCGGACCCCGTCCTGCTGGATGCCCGGGCTTGGCACTTCCTTCCAGCCAACTGCTTTGGACCCTCTGGGGCTCTGTCTGCGTCACAATGGCGGTTCTGAGAGAATTCTTACTTCGTGCCTGCGCCCCCCTGCCCCGGAGCCCAGCCATCAGCGGAGCCCTTTCTCTGAGCGGCCGACAAGTCGGTGCAGAGTTCCCCATGGAGACGCCTGAAGCTCGTCTTAACTTTATTTATGGTGAAAGGAAAAGAGAACCAGCCTGGGAAGCCAGCCAGCCCTAAGTCACAGGCTGCGCGCTATAGAAACGCGGTGACAGGGAGCCAGCTCTGGTGGCGCCTGCCCCTACCTGCCCCACCTGCCGCGGGCCCTGCCCCGCCGTGCCGGGAAGGCCTGAGCTGTCCCGTGTTTGAGCACCACCCCTGGTGCTGGTGACACATCTACACGCCTAAAATAAGGAACTTACACGATTGATTGTTGGAAATTCCTGGAGAAAGTTAGGGTACGTCCACAAACGGAATATTATGCGATGCCGAAGATGCCCACTGCGAGGTTAGGAGGCGTGGACCGCGCCCTCCGCGCTAAATGGGAAAGAACACCAGAGGCAGCGCGTGGCCGGCTGGCGCCCAGCCGGGGGCGACGCAGGAAGTGGGGGGAGGAGGCCAGCCAGACCGAGGGCGTCACTGGAAAGCTCTAGGCCTCTTGTCAGGAAACAAAATGGACCTCTCTTGCAGAGTTAATCTCTTTAGTAAACCTAGTTAAGTTTTCTTCCCTCCTTTCTTTGGAAAAAGGCCCCCTCCCTCAAATCCTGATAATTGCCCTGGCGACTCAGATCCTCTGGCTGTTGATAAGGGTCATCAGCCCATTGTTAAGCAGAAATGATGTTAAGCCAGGCAGGGCCCTTAGAGTCTGAGGGGGGCGGGGATTTAAGCCAAAGGTCTTTCTTTTTACTCTTTAGGAAACATATTAACCAAGTCTGTTTCCCTTTACTCAATAGGCAAATCAGTAATAGAAATTAATAGATGTATGATTTAAATAACAAGTTTGTATCTTCTTTTCCTTGTCTAGGGACTGAGGTGGCACTTCAGCGGGAAACCCAAGACCCCACCCTGACTGAGGCAGGAAGGGAAAGAGCTCCATCGAACCCCTGTTGGCAGGGACCACGGCCATGCTCAGCAGGAAGCAGATACGGAAGGAGAGACCTCCCGTCCCTCAACATCCACACTAATAATAAGGGGGGTCATGGCTCTTAGGAAAGAGCTAGGCAGGAAAGTTAGTTAGGGGGTTTCGGGTCTGCCTGCAAAGACACTGAGGTCATCCTATCTCAGAAGGGGTCCGCCCCAGCCCGCCCACGATTAAGCAAACCAGAAGGCATATTTTTACTCACACAAAGAAACCAGTAGGCAGAGAATTAGGTACCGGTTTAAGCCAGTCACTCACACCTGCACACTGAAGACCCCAATGACCTTCAACTCACCTGAGCCTCATTATACCATCATGATAATATGACGCACATGTCCGGAAGTTCATTAATATCATTATAACAGACTGAATTCTGGAAAAGAACATGCGCAGAAAGCAAATGATGAATCACTGCGTCCTGTCAATCTCAGTTGTCAATCAAGGAAGCCCACCCCTCTCAGAAAAGTCGCCGCCCACAGCAGAAAGGGATAAAACCCCCCAAAGGCTCCGTCCCCAGGCCTTTGGAGCCACGCCTCTCGTGCTCGGCGCTTCCACGCCTGGGAGTGGATCCCCTTCTAATAAAGCTTTGCTTTTGAGACATAGAGAACCTGGAGGACGTGCCGGGAGAGGCCCCCGTCCTCCGGTGACAAAACCACACACACCGCTGTGTCAGGCAGACATCTCACCCCTGCCCCTCCCGCCTCGACCCCGACAGGGAGGGACGGGACACCCCGTAAAGAGTTCTGTGTGGCATCTCAGCCGTCCTTGAACCGGCATTTACCGATCCTCACGATACTCACACCACCACGGTCGGTGTAA
The DNA here is from genome assembly GCF_902729225.1 of Pteropus medius. NCBI lineage: Eukaryota > Metazoa > Chordata > Mammalia > Chiroptera > Pteropodidae > Pteropus > Pteropus medius. The sequence goes on along the minus strand of NW_024350919.1, from coordinate 332,670 downwards.
ACCACAGAGGATGAGCCCCCTCTCCGGGAACTTAGACGCACGGATCATTCCCAAATGGAGCGACAGGCGTCACGAGAAAGCCATGACTAGGCAGAGTGACCGTGCCATTCCCGTCTCAGCTCGTGGGAGCAAAGGGGTCACGATCAAAAGCTACACCCGGAAAGCGTGCAGGACTGTCCCTGAGACCTGGGACCCGAGACCCTGCAGCATCCGAACTGCAGCCGGACAGTGAGGCAGCATCCAGCCCGAAGGAGGCCCAGAGCCAGCCCGGCCGCCAGGCCGTGCTCGGCGGGGCCTAGAGAGTGGAGAGGGGAGACGAGACCCTTGGGGACAGAAAGGTGCGTGGGAAGGACAGAGGCAGTGGGCGGGGCCACCCAGCTGCCCAGGCAGCTCAGGCCAGAGCTGAGGCTGGAACGGCCCACAGTGGGCGGCCATGAGGGGACACTCAGGAGCGTGTCCCCGTGCGCACGCACTAAGCCCGTATCCTCATTTCCGGTACTGACACCTGGCTATGTGGGCCTTGCTGATCCTGGAGGGCCACCCTCCTGAGTCGGCCACTTCCCAGAGATAGGATAAACACTGGACTACTTGCCAGGGGCACCCCTCACATGCAAACCCACCGATCGGAGCCCACAGCCCCGCCCCCTCCTCTTTGGGCCTAGCACTCTGGGCCAAGGTCCCCTGCCCCCTAATCACCCAGGGCTGGAGGCTGTGGGGCGATTCGAACCAGCCCCTCCTGAGCCTGCTGCCCCTGCCTCCCCCGCTGCTCCCACAGGACCGCTATGGATCCCTGCAAGGTCCCCCTGCCACGGGGGGACACTTGCTCCGTTGCTTAAGCTGACCAAGGAGTAAACATGCCCAGCAGCGGCCTGCAGCCCAGAGGGAAGGGGGTCTTGGTGGGGCGGCCACAGGCCCAGCTCCTGGCCCTGCGGCCTCAGAGGAGGGCAGGGTGCCCTCAGCCGTGGCTCCCTGAGCCCTGGTTCCAGCTTCAGGGTCCGCTCCACCCCCGTGGCTACCAGCGGGATTCACAGGGCACTCGAATGTCCTGGAAAGGTCCTGCCTGTCTCAGCTGACTGCCTTGAGAAAGAGCCAGAATTCCTCAGAGCCCGGAGCCGTGACCTCGGCAGAGACCTCTGGGGACAGGACGGAAGCGGCAGCTCCAGCCTGCGAGCCCTAAGAGCCTCAGGGGGCCACAGGGCACTCCTTTTAAGGGCAGCACTGCCTGGCCCCGACGAGGGGGGCTGGGAGGCTGCACACGGCCCCCCGGGGACCAGGGACAGGGTCCGGCAGACATGGGAAGGGCAGAAGCGGGCAGAAGCAGTCGCCAGCCTCTGGCATGGCTCACGCTGGCCCCCGTCACCATGGCTCAGAGGTGCCAGGAGTTCAAGAAGCACCCGACTCCTGAGAGCCACAGCAACGTGTGCACTCGGGCCCGGGAGAGCCGCTTACAGCTTTCCCTCCCTCCATGCATGGTTTGATTTGGTGGGCACAGCACGATGGCGGCTCTAGAACCTTCCAGCACAGACCGGAGCCCACGCGTGCTTGGAGGTGCCCCGGCGCTGTGTCACAGGGGAGCATGGCCCGCCTCCCCCGCCTCCCCCGCACTCACGTCCTTGGTGTGAGAAACCGGATGTGACGGTCACACCTGTGGGGTTCACACGCAGGGCTTGCGTTCCGTGACGGTGTCTCTAAACCGAGTCAGCAAACACCGACTGTCCCCCGGGGACCACAGGGCCGGCCCCGGGCACGGGCGGCCGCTCGGTGAGCTGCCGCCTGGACGCCTGCTTTAGTACACGCCGTGGGGTCCTGGGCCTTGGGCTCAGGCGATGACGCGTCACTCAGGCCTGAAGGGCACCTGCCCACTGCATTTCCCCCGGCCTCCCTGCACCTCGACACTCGCCGGCACCTGCGCGCTTGCCCGGGGCCATTTTAAACGATGACACCACTAGCAAAAGTGCAAAACACACAGCACGGAGCAGCCCGTGAAAGGCCACGTCCACGTCCACAGGCTGAGAGCTGAACCGAGGCGGTGGCGTGTCCCCACGCGACCTTAGCCGTGACGGGCACTGGGGACTCGGAGGGCTCTCAGGCCGCGTGCCCCCGCGTGACCGCCCAGCATGCGGCCTCACTCTGTGGCCACCAAGGTTAGGGGCGGGCGTTTGCAAATGCCGGAGTTGTGGGTAACGGAGTTTGAGTGAACTCTCCCCCCAAAAAGCATAGAGGTGGTAGGGAGACAGCGCGGGCGGGAAAGCCACCACCGGTGCTCCCAGATTTCCGCCGGGCCTGCCCCATCTGGACCCCAGCCTGTCACCGCTTCCAGCCCCACCGTGTCTAGGGCAGCGGTCTGGTCTCGTGGCTGAGACCCCCATTTCTGGTGAGTTCCTAGTGACGCTGCTGCCTGCCCAGTAAACGGGGTCCCCATGCCCTGCCCGTGGGGCCCAGTGGGGTCCTGGCACAGCCCAGTGGGGGACGGCCTTTCATGCCAGTTGTGAAGCGAGGCTCCCCCTTTCCCGTGTGAAACCCAGTGGGTGGCAGTGAGCTGAAGGCCAGGGAGCCCCCCCGTGAGGCGGCCTGACCCTCACGTGGTGGGTTTGAAAGGAACGTGGAAGACAGATTTGTCACGGATGAATCATCTGCTGCTGTCCCTTGGGACGGCTAATGTAAAAATAGTCGGGACTTTTCAAGGTCACAGTGACACGCGGGGAGTGTCCCAGCGCAAAGTCGGATCCGGGAGACAGAGGACAGACAGGGGGGCCGACGGCCGACGGTGGGGACCGCACCCCGCTTTCTGGTGTCTGGGCTGGAACGGCACTCGGTGGAGCTGCCACGGCACGGGGGACACGGAACCTTTGAGGCCTTCCTGTGCAAGTGCGTGAGGACAGCCCCGCGTGTCCCTCGCCAGCGCCAGCCCAGGTGGCCGCCCGCGGGAGGCCGCAACCCGCCAGCCGGGGATCCTGGTGAAGGGGTGCGCCCACCGGCTGCGCGTCCGGGGGACAGGGACGGCGCGCCACGCCCGTGGGGCCACGCGGGGACCCCTCACAGGGCTCAGCCCTCGGGCCCGGGCCGGGGCGGTGGGTGCACTGGTTGCCTGACTGCTCCCAGCCAGGCGGTCCACTCGTGGGTCAGAGGGGTGGCAGTTCCTGCCACGGTCACACAAGCTGACAGCCCCCCACTCCTTTCCTGGGGGCCCCTCCCGCCGACAGCGCCCCTTCCACACCCAGCGACTCTGCTCGGACCTCCCGCCTCTTCATGCCTCTCCTCTCTGATGGTCCTGGGGCGGCTGGAACAGACCCCCGCAGACCAGGACTTGAAACAGCAGAAACAGCGTGTCGCGGTGCTGGAGGCCAGAAGCCAAACCCGCGGAGTCAGCGGGCCACGCCCCTCCCTGCCTCTCCCAGCTCCGGGCGCCCGGTGGCTGCCCAGCTCTGCCACTCCACGGTCACAGGGTCTCTCTGTGTCACACCCCCCTCTGCCTCCCTCTTAGAAGGACACTCGATGGCATTTAGGGCCCACCTGGGAAGCCAGAATGGTCTCCCCATCCCAAGACCCTTACCTTAATCCCATCGGCAGAGATCCCTTCTCCAAGGCGCCTGGGGCCAGGAGAGCACCCAGCGGTCCCGGGACTCGGGGAGAGTCGGCCGGGTCCTGTCCTGTGTGTTCCCAGGCCTGCAGGAGTCGTGTCCCTGGGAGACTGTGTGGGCATGTTTGCTTCCTGTGTCACACAGAGCAGCCGTGGAGACTGGGAAAGTGAGTGTGCGAGGTGCGGGCGTGTAGATGGGCGCATGGATGGACAGACGACAGATGGATGACAGATGATAGATACATAGATGATGGATGATAGATAGACGAATGATAGATGATAGATGATAAATGGACAGATAGATGACGGACGAGAGACGGGGGGACCCAGAGGGGGGGCTGAGTCTGGGACGGCATCTGACGTGACACACAGTGACGTCTCTGCGCCGGGACAGACACAGGGCACAGGAGTGAGCTGGTCAAAGGAGAAATCGGGACGGACGGGACGGGAGACATGTGGGCGTGTCTCCCGGGCGGTGGCGGGGTGCTGGTTGTTTGCGGGCTCTGTCGGGAGCCTGGACCTGGCCCCACGCTGCCTGCGCCTCGGTTTCCTCAGCTCCCCGCGGGGCTGCTGGGCGCGAGCGAGGCCCCGTCCACTGTGAATGCAGCGTCGTGGACGGGCGCAGGCCGAGGCGGGGCCCGCGGGCATCCGGGGCGAGGAGGCACCAGTCCAGGCCTTCGTGCTGCAGAGAGGGGCTCAGACCCCAGCCGGCCGTCATGCAGAGGGGCCTGGAGGGCCGGGCAGGCCCCGTGTCCTGGGGCAAGACGGCAGCGACTCTGGACCAGAAACCCCAGTGGCCCAGGAAGCGCGAACTTGACCTTGCCTGGGTCCTCCCGAGGCTTGCCTGCATTTCCACGTGCTGTTCGCTGGTGACGCGGCCCCCGCAGACGCTGGGCCTGCTGGGGCCCCCCGGGCCGGGCGCGAGTGGGCGGCGGCACTCACAGGGCTGGCTCGCAAGGCCGCTCCGCTCCGTGGTGACACCTGGTCTGCTTCCTGGAACGCGGCTTCTACGTGTGGCAAAGCAAACGCCTCAGCAAATAAATATCGGCTCCGACGCATGCCAGAGACAGGCTACAATAACGAGCCGAGCTTTGCGATGAGCGAAGTGGGGGGAGGAACGCTCCCCTCTCCCCACAGCACAGGCCCCGGGGGACTGTCCGGGAGGTCACACGCCGGGGCCCCTCTCCCATCCCGCCGCGGGGCCTGGCGAGCTTCCGCACTTGGACCGTGAGCTCCCGTTCAGCCTGGGGCGTCCCCATCTGTGCCCTGTGGTCCTGTGCGGAGGGGCTGGGCCCCCTAAGCTTCGAGGGAAGACCCTGAACCCGCGGTGGTGATGTCACATCTGTGCCAGAGAAAGCTCCGGGCCGGCTCGCTGGCCCCTGACTGCTGGGGCTCCGTGGGCTGGGGCAGCCTCCCCCAGGTCCCCATCTGAGCAGGACCCCCCTTCGACTCCGACCCCCACTGACCGGTCACTCCTGCCGCCAGCATCCCACAGCCCACTACGGAGTCCACCTAGGTGGCCAGACACGCCTTGACCTCAGAGTCAAAGCACGGTGGGTGTCCCCAGGTGGGCCGTCACAGAGGCCACCTGAACCAGAGTGTGGGAGTGTGTCCAGGAAGGACCGACTGGCTCATACAGTCACGCCACTCACGACTCACTCACACAGCCTCTTCATACACATTCATCCGCCACACGTCATTGATCATGCGCGACATCACAGCTCTATACACATTCACTCACGCACACATTATCACACATCATAGCTCACATACGTGGTCACACGCGTTTCAATCACACGCATCACACACATCACAGCCTCATAATAATAATATTCACTCACACACGGATCACTGGCGCCACACGCATCGCGTCATCGCGCCACATAATATCACACATCACATTCCCACACGTGTCACACGATGGCGACAGTCACAATTAATGCGACACCATACCACACATTCACACGTGAGCCCTCACACACACACACTCATGCTTTTAAGCTCACACCCTCACACTCACACCCTCCGTGGCAGGGTTTGGCCCCTGTGTCCGCCAGCCTTTCCTGACCTCGTTCATCTTGCCAGGAGACTCGAGGCTGCTGTGGAAAGTCAGGTTTGTGACAGGGAAAGGGTGACGGGGGCCCCGACCGGGCCCCGCAGCTGTGTGCTCAGGTGGCCTCTGCAGCGGCGAGCACAGCAAACAGTCACAGGAGGCCACTCCCTGCACCGTGCCAAGATCCTGGAACGGGACGGAAAACAAACCGGCCACAGTCCCGGGCCAACGACCACAGACAAAGGACACGCGGCTGTGACACATCGGGGCTCCTGGGCGGGGCGCCGTCCGCACGGCCACGCCGCCTCTCCTCGGAGGAAGCAGACGAGCAAACGCCCGCGTCTGACCCACGTCAGGGCCCTGGGCGCCCCCCGCGTGAGACGGCGTCTCCAGGGGCCAGTGCCGCCCTCGTGGGTTACCCAGCCCCCCCCAGCTCGTCCCCCCTAAGGCCGATGCTCCCTGATGCACCCGATGCACCCTGGAGCTGGGCCGCACCCCGGGCCGGACCCCCTGCAGGCATCTGGAGCAGCCGGGGACGGTGCGCGGGGTGAGCTGGAGCGGACAGAAGCTCTCACGCCGTGGCCTGGCCCGATCTGGGTTCCACAAGCTTCTCTGGCTTCAGCTCCTGGGGTTGCAGCCACTCGCCCACCGCAGGGCCCACCAGCCCCCCACACACACCTCGAGTTCCTCGCCTGTCAGGAGGGAGCCCGCAGGCAGGGGCCCAGAGCCAAACCAGCTCTGCCTCAGACCTGGGCTAGGCCGGTGGGGGGTGGCGAACTGGATGGGAGTTGAGAGGAGCCTCGTCTTTCCTCAGACCTCTGGCCCTGACCTTCAGGCCGAGAACGCCGCAGGCCACGGACTCATGTCCAGTCGCGGGGGTGACTCCTGTGGGGGCCACCCAGAGGCTCTGCACGTTCCTGTCGGTCTCTGAGACCGAGAAAGGCTGGCAGGAGTGGGGTGGTGGGCGTGTCGCCGGGACCTGGATGAAGCAGCCATTCTCAGGGGCCAGCCTGGATGTGACCCACACAGAGGGCCGTGGGGCAGGGGCGCCCCTCTGCTCAGCGCCCGAAGGGCTGGGGCGGCCGAGTGGGGCTGTCCAAACCAGCGTATGCGGTGGGCGGATGCATGATGGGGCGGTGATGGCCCCCCTGACGGGCACGGCGGGGTCGGCGCCAGGGAGCGTTAGTTCTTCCTGGTCCGTGACACTCCTCGGCCTGGCAGGCAGCGGGGCCAGGCCTGTCCCTGGCTCTGACCAGGTGCACAGATTGAAGTGATGGCCCACACTCACCTGCCCTGGGGCCCCACCTTTGCCGTGTGACTTGGGATCCCACGTGCTCTGGCCCAGCCCTGTGACTCGCTAGCCAACGCGGTGTCGGCGAGCATGGTGTCAGCAGAGGCTTGAGGAGCACGTGCCCAGCCGAACGCGTGGGCTGACACGGGGTTCTGACCGGGCAGGGCGCAGAGGCCTCGGCCGGCAGACCTCAGCTGGCCCAGACCAGCAAGGTGGCCGCAGAGGTGAGTGCACGCCCCGCACGTCAGAGCCAGGCTGCCGGCCACCGAGGCAGGGGAGTCTCAGGAGGAAGGGCCCACGGCCGACTGTCCTCGGGAAAGGACAGACGAGAGGACAGTGGAACGGGCACTTCGAAGTCCCGCAAGAAAGAAAGTTCCAACGAGGGTTCCATGAGCTTTTAATTGACTTAATTAGCTTTGCATTTGCGATCACTTGGCTTTATTCCTAAGAAGAGCTACAGGGTCCCCAGAGGCCTTTCCCTGAGCGTCCCCAACATGTCACACAGCCACGGCACGAGGATTGACAACGACCGTCGATGCGGAGCTCGCGCCTGGGCGAAGCCCCCGGTAGGCCCTGCCGTGCTCGGTGGCATCCTGCTCAGGACCCCGCGCTGTGTTTACCGCCAGGCCACTCAGCCCGCCCCGTCTGGACCGTGCCTCAGCCTTCCCTTGTCATCCCGACCTCGACGGACAAGCACTGGCTGGGCGTTTCGTAGAGCGGCCCTTGGCTGGGGTTCATCTGGCGTGTCCTCGCAACGGGGTCCGGGTGTTTGGTAAGCGCCCCCCCATCTCATCAGGGGTCGGGGCATCAAGGCATCGTCGTGCTGCCGGTGACGTTATTCTTGGTCAGCTGGGTAAGGTGCTGGCTGCGGTTCCTCGAGACACTGCCGACAGTCACTCGGTTTACTCCGGGGGAGAGGGCGTGTGGGGGCCACCTCCTGCCGAGGCCGGGTGGCCGAATTTCCCAGAAAGCCACCGCACGAACTGTTTCAAACTGTGCAAATATCCTGTCTTCCTTTAAAGTCTGGCCCCTAATGTTCATGCTCCCCGCACCCCCATGCTGCGCAGAGCCCACTCATTTTAGTGTTTGTCAGTGGATCTTGGCTTGGCTATCATTCCTGGGTGTCACAGCAACGACTTCCCTTCCACCTTCCCCACTCTACATACCTCAATAACTGTCCACTGGAATTTGCTGCTATAAGGAGCTGTCTCCCTTTCTCTCTGACCCGCACTGAAATCAACACAGGCTCCTGGGTGTTTATTTCATCCCTTGGGCTCTAAGTCGGTCATACTGTTATTTGCATTGTTTCTCCGAGTACGTTATATCCAGCAAAAGTATCTGCTAAAGTAGAGGCAAAATAAAGGTATTTCAGACAAACAAAAGCAAAGGGGATTTGTCTCCAGCAAACGGAGCCGAGGGGGAATTCTGAAGGGCGCGGCTCTGAGGGCCAGGCCGTCCCACCCACGCGGCCCTTAGCCTTAGCGGATTAAAACGACATAGTTTACTTCCTCCCAGTGCTGTAGCCCGGGGCTGGGGGGCTGGGCTGTGCCCTCCGCTGGGGTCTCACAGGCTCAGAGTTAAGTCCTCGGCCGGCTGCGGCTCCTGTCTGCATGACATGGGGACATCCAGGCCCAAGCGTCCCGCTGTTGGCCAAATTCCAGTCCTCGCCATTGAAGGGCTGATGTCCCCTCTCCTGGGTGGCTCTCAGGTGGGGCTTCTGCTCCTGAAGGCTGCCACATTCCTCGTCCCTGTCCCTTTCCCCCCCAACCAGCACACCTGTCAAGTCCTTCTGCTCAAAACCTCTCCGACGGAAGCCAAGTAAAATCCTCCGCCCCAAGGGCCCCAGGCTGGGCCACCAGATAATTCAGGGTAATCTCTGGAACCTCATCACACAGTGCTGTCTCTTCCAGGACGACAAAGGTACTAAGTTCTGACCCTTAGAAGTCAAAGACGCCTATTGTGATTTCTGAAGCGACCACTAATGGAAATCATGTCAATGACAAATGAACAAAACACTCTCAAAGACCGTCAGATTGGCTCGAAAAAGAAGACAGATCTAATAATATCCTGCCCCCGCGCACAGTGAGCCGGTCGTGGCCGTGCCGGGGCGGGGTCTTCTCTGCTGCTGAGTGACTGCGTTTCTATCCAGAAGAAAGGGAATCTGGACCCCACCTCGCAACGCAGCCAAACGTCAGCGCCACGTGGCTTGCTGCTCTCAAGGTGACTGGTAACAGTGAAGGTTTGGAGCATGACGTAAGGGACACTCAAGCGTGGTCCCCTGGACAGACCGAGTGTGGGCCGCTGCGTGAGCGAAGGTGCTACCGCTGGTGTCACGTCGTGGGCTTCCTCTGGAGAATTACAAAACACTCACGCATGGGGACGAAGGGAGCACACGGCCCAGGGACGGGCATGGACGCACACCGTCGCCGTCACTGTCACCGCACAGTGCAGACTCCCAGGAGTCACGGGGACAGAGCCAGCCTCATTAATCCCGGGAGACGGGCCGTGCCACCGCAACGGTGAACGCTGGCCAGCCAGGACACGAGCTGCGGGGGCCGCACACGGCGCCGGCGGCCGGGCCGGTTGTCACATGGCTCTGGGAAGCGCTGGCCACGTCCATGTAGGCGGCGGCGCCTGGATGTGCCCGGGGAGGCGCCTGCTCCCTTCCCGGGGCCCATCCGCGTGCGTATGCGGCGCCCAGACGTGGGCAGTGGCCGTAGTAGAGCGCCCGAGGGGACACGGCGGCCAGGAGCCCGGTGCTGTGCACGCAGCCGTGGGGGCGTGTCTCAGGACGGCCAGCCAGACGCGAGCACCATAGCGAGGGGCGCCCCGCAGGGGTGCAGGGGCAGCTGGGACCGGGCAGGGCACCCCGACACCTCGCCGCCCTGCCCGTCCCCCGCGGGGCCGAGCGGCCTGCATGGTGCCCGGCGCAGAGGGGGGCCCGGCGGGTGAGGTGACGGGAGGGAGGCACGCTGGGAGTCGCATCCCGGCTCCCTCGACGCCGGTGACTCAGCCGTGGGGAACCTGCTGACTCACGAGTGCTCTGGGCCCAGATGTGTTCTCCATCACGTGTCCGGAGCGGATGGAAACGAAACGTCTAGGCCGCCGGCACTGAAGCCGTGGGCATTTGGCAGACGCGACCAGAAGGAAGTGGCCGGACCGTGAGTCACCCGGGCCGTGTGAACGCTGATGGGGTAAACAGCCCGCCACAGCTTCTGCTCATTCAGGACCGAAGGAAGCTGGGATCTGGAGCGTGAACGGGGAGTGAGGCCGGCCAAAGTCCCAACGGCCGGATCCCGGCTCCTTTCCCATTACGCAGAAACCCGTGACGCGGGCAGCGTCGCTGGAGCGCCCCGGGCAGATGGGCCCGCACGGTCACCCCGTCAGCATTTCCGTTAACGATCAATTAGAAGGTCCTGGGCGTCCGCTGCCGGGGAGGACGGCCAGGCCCCGATCTTCTTCGGTAGAGAAAGCACAGGGAGCGAGGACGGCGGGGAGGAGGTGGTGACGGGCGGAGGGGCCGGGATGGGGACGCAGAAGGCGTGGCCGGAGTCGTCGGGGGTTTGGCCTGGAGCCACCTCAGAGAGAGATGGAGTCTGAGAAGCCAGTGAAGCGTTGGGACCCCAGCCACCTCCCTCGGGGGCTCAGGGGTGGGGCCTGGCTTTAGCAGAGAAGTGTGTCCTCGAGGGCAGTCCTCGCGGGCTCCGGCCACGTGGACGTGATGACCACTGCCCCGGCCAGGGCCAGGAGGCAACAGGGCTGCAGCTGCTGTCGAGGCGTGCAGTGCCCCATGCAGGACACGGTTCCCACAGACGGCACAGGACGGTCAGCTCCCACAGGTCCCCACAGCCTCGAGGCCCGGCCACCGTCGGCCACTCTGTCGCCGCATGCCCACGGGACGTCCCGGGAGGCCCTCTCCCACACGACACCGCTGTCAATCGGCCCGCCCTGTGAGCGGGGGCCCAGGTCTCCAGAGTTGGGCCGGGTCCTGACTGACCGTCCAGCGTCCACTGCGCGTGATGCCCCTGCCAGGGCTGGAGGCCTGAGCCGGCCTCTGTGGGAGAGATGTGGGGCTCTAGGCTCTGAGTCCTGGAGGAGCACACAGGGCGTGGCACCAGACCTCCCGAGGGCACGGTGTCAGGGCCGGGGACACGGGCCTCCCTGCCCCCGCCCAGGAGACGTTCCCTGTCTGGCAGAGGCTGGAGGGACAGGGGTGTGGTGAGGGGGCTGAGTGTGAGCTGTGACGGGGCGGGGCACTCTGGGCGCCCCTCACCCCTCACCCAGGACCCCGAGAGAGTGTGTTCGCCCTAGAGACCCCGGTGTTAGTGGGGAAGACGCAGTGACCCTGCGTGGGCCACGCAGGAACCCGCGGCAGAAACTCTCCTGCACACCTGACCCAGCATGAGGCCATCACAGCCACCTCAGTGGACCCGGCCCATTGCCCCAGGTCCCAGGAAGTGACTCAAAGCGTGAGCTCGCCAGCAGGGGCGACCACGGAAAAAGCCAGACTATTTCCACCACCATGGTCGCTTTGCCGAGGTCCGACTGTGACAGGCGGGGGCCGTCCCTCCCTGAGTGATCCGGGGAGTTTTCACGGACAATCAGGGCAGAGTCCTAGAGGTCCAGAAGCATCGCCTCCCTCCGGCCACCGGATGTCTCTGCATTCTGCTCACTTGTGCCTCTTTGTGACAATCGGGGTTTACCCTCCACGAAAGGATCACGGTTCTGTGCACACTGGTCTGCCTCCTCGCAGCTTCCTTCCCATTGCGATTTGATTGATAAGGAAACCTCGAGAAGTGGGTGATCGCGGACGCGGGGGGGGGGCGGGGGCGCGCCGTCCGGCGGGGGCCTGTGTCTGGGTCACTGCTGGTGCCCGCAGGCTCGACGAGGACTCACAGGGTGGCCTCCCGGCCAGGCCCCGCGGACGCAGGCACACGAGAGCGGACAGCTGGCCGGTGGCTTTGGGGGCATTTGTGCCCACTGGGACTGGGGAGTGGGAGAGGCTTGGTCACGTGGGGAGCGGGGTGCAGGCACCTCCAGCAGGCCCAGGGCTGCTTAGACAGCGACAGGGGCCCCGGCGTTAGCAGCTGAGAGAGCTCACCAGATGCAAGAGAGGAGTCAAAATTCAGATCCCTACCCCGCCCCGCCCTGTCCTCGGGGTACCGGGCGCCTCCGACCCCGTGGGGTGGTGGAGAGCGGAAGGCGCTGCAGTGGAGGCCGAGGTCAGGGAGGAGGCCGTGCACTTGGCAGCCCTCCCAGCTCAGAGCAGCTGAGGCGGGCGGGTCAGGGGGCCTGGGAACAGGATCGGGGAGAGGTGCTGGGCTGGCCTGGTGGGGGAGAGCGCAGCTCAGGCCCTTTCTGCACCGGAGAGGGGGAGCTGCTGCCCAGATGGCCACATCCTCCTGGCCTTGGAGGTGAAGAAGCAGTCCCGCCTTCCGCCCACATCCCAGCTCCGTGGGAATCCCAGGCCCACCCGAGACAGCTGCTAAATCTCTGGGCTTCTGTTCTCACTGGCACTTCCTGCCAAGGGCAGTGGAGCCCTCCTCCCACGCTGGGCCCTCCCGGACCTCTGCACCAGCTGCCCGAGACACCTGGCCTGGGGGCATCCCGCCCCAGCCGCCCATTCCAGACCCACATGCATGGGCACACACACGCATGAGCGTGCATGCGAGCAAGCACATATGTGCGCATGCATCAGCATGTGTGCATGCATGCATGTGTGTGAGCATGTGTAGGTGTGTGCGTGAATTGCATGCATGTGTGTGAGCATGTGTAGGTGTGTGCATGAATTGTGAGTGTGGACGAGCGTGTGTGGGTGTGTGCATGCAGGGGTGTGTGCATGCATGAGCTTGCACATGTGAGTCAGCATCGTGGGCGTATGCATGCATGAACGTGTGTGAGTGAGCATGCGTGGATGTGTGCATGCCTGCGTGTGTGTGCATGCATGAGCTTGTGCATGTGAGTGAGCATTGTGGGTGTATGCATGTGTGTATGCATGAGTGTGGGCATGGGGTGGGCATATGCATGCGTGAGTGTGCCTCGTGCATGTGCGTGTGAGCATACCTGTGCAAATGCTGGGACGTTCCTGACCACCAGAACCGAATGCAGCCGACACAGTGACCAGCTCTGAAAGGTCTGGGGGAGGGGGCTGGTCGAGGGAGACACACCCAGGAGGGGAGGAAGGTTTGGCAGAGGGCTATTTACAAGGACCGTTGCAGTAGCCAGGGTAGCCAGGGTCAGCAACAGCAGACCGCAGGGCGAGGCAGTGGGCAGCTGCCCGGACCCAGGGAGGGAACGCCTGGACCGGTCTCTTGCCTGCACTGCCGCCTCTCGCCGGGGCTCTGGGGGAGAGAGAGCTAAAGACACATCTGTTTGAACCCAGAACGCCTCTCTGTGAAGGCGGACGAGAAAGAACACAATTCTGTTAGCGGATACGCATTATACCAGAACCGCTGCACATCCCAGGCGACCTGCTAAAGCCGCCGCAGAGACGGGCCTCCCGCCGGATCAGCAGGGCTGCAGGCTGCAGTCAGGTGACGGGTAGTTAGTCTGGCCCTCCCAGGAGGCCAGCAGCCCCTCTTCCCTGAAGACTGCAGATCAAAGAGCTGGCTCGGCCTCAGGGAACATTCCTGAGCCCCAGGCTTAGGAGCCCTTAAGAAGCTTTGTCACACAGAACGAGGAAGAGGTTGGGGGGTGGGGGTCCTCCTTTATTTCCTGCAGGGAGGAAATTCGTATTTCCCGCTGTTGACTCTGGGGTGGAGCCTGGGCAGTGGGGGTGCGGGAGCCAGTGGGGAAGGTTGTAGGGTCAGCAGCTGGGTCTGGAACCAGCAGGGAGGTGGGCACAGCTGGCGGCTGGGGGGCCCAGCCCCAAGAAGACAGAGCCCCAAGGCCGCCCCCGCCCAGCTCTGCCAGGACGGTGGTTAGGGCTGCTGTGCGACTGCTGTGCCTGGCCGTGTCCTCTCACAGGAACGGAGACTAACGAGGGCTCCTTGTAATGGACCAGGGTCCCCGAATCACAGCCCAGGCTGTGGAGAGTGCTCAGCAAGCCGCAGGACCGAGGGCACTTAGCAGCGGTGACCCAGGTGGCAGGGGCGGTGTTTGGACGGGGGGATGGGGGTTGCAGGTGGGCTGCAGATGTGGGCAAAGCACCCCCAGTTTGACTGCATCTTTTCCCGTGAAAGTTCCCACTGAACTTCCAGACGTGTGACGTGACGTGCTCGGGGGCAACGCAGTGGCCTCTACTACCTGTGCAGAGGGTTCTGTGTCAGGACAAGCTCCACGCATCCCCGGGAACCGTGGCCGGCCCCCGACCCCGGCTCCTTGTTACCAACCACACTGGCTTGCGGGACGCCCCACCCGCCTGGCCCGGGGGAGCGGAGGGCGAGACGCTGACGTTTAAAGGAAAGACAATGGCGTCGAGGCGTCCGAAGGTTTAGAGCAGCTGCGCTCGGCGGGTGGGGAGGAGCTGGAGAGGCTCTCGTGAGCGCCCAGGGGAGGGAGCGTCACCCTGTCGTGACTGAAGCCTGCAGAGTGGTGCCTGCCACCAGGGGAGAAATTGTGTGGCCCGGAGGGGGTGGTCGCAGTTCGACCCAGGACCAATACCACCACCGCGGGGTGAGGGGCTGGTGCGTGGGCCAGGAGCCATGACCCCCACTTCTAGGCCGCGGGGGGGCAGGGAGCCCCCCCCCCCCGGCGTCCACTGTTTCTTAATTGCCTTCCACTCAAAATAATCCTTGTGCCAAAGTGACATGTTTGGGGTGACATGTTCTGACCTCCTTTAATCCAAAGTCAGATTAGGGATTTTAAGGAAAAGTAAGTATAAAGAAACGCTGATGAACAAATCTGCCGCCTCCCTGGCCGGCAGCGCCCAGGGCCTCCGGGCCGCCCCTTCGCTGTCCCGGGCTGTGCGCTGTGGCCCTGTGGCCCCCACCCGCGGACGGGCCCAGCTGGCGGCCGTTCCCGATGCCCTCTGGTCCCAGAGCGCGGCCGCCGAGGGTCCCCTCCTCCTCACGAGAGCCCCCCATCCTCGTCTGTCCCCGTCTGGCCCAAAGCCTAACCCCACCGCGGAGGCACCGGTGGTGACAGGTGACGGCCTGGCCCCAGCCGGGTACGGCCCGCCCCTCCCCAGGCTCGGGGGGAGGCCTGGGCTCCCACGGCACAGCCCCACGCACCCCCCAAGCAGCCCGGGGCCCAGACCCGCCCTCACCTTGCACTGCACTTTGCCTCCTGCCCGCAGGGCTGTCCCCGCCTGATGCCTGTGGCTCTGAGGGACTTACTCTGCCCTCAGCCCCGTGGGAGGGAGAGACCGGCCTAGGGGTCCCCACTGTGTTTTGTTTGTGCCTGACGCCCCGCAGGGCCAGGGGCTGGGAACCCTGTGGGGAAGACAGAAGGGACAGTGTCTCTGGGGCAGGGCTGACCAGGGCCAGTACCAGGCAGCAGGCAGGCCTGTCGCCCCAGCTACCTCTCTGACTGACCGTAAGGCCCAAGACGTGGTCTCCCCTGACGCGGCCCCACCCTGCTCTCTGCTAACGAGTGGCTGAGGAGACACGCGTGCGGTGGGGGGGAGCCACACGCTGGGGTCTGCCCGTCCACAGGGACGAGGGGCGCCTACTCTGGGAGTGGGGGGCAGGGCGTTTCCCAGGGGGGGTGTAGTCTGAGGCCACCCAGCCCCTCAGCCTGCTCCTGAAGGGAGGGAGACCCCGTCCTGATCTGAGTCCCCACAGGCTGAGGGGGGACACAGCAGATGACAAAGTCACAGCCCAGAGGTGATGCTGGGTCACATGCCAGCTTGACGAGCTGTCCGTTAAACCCAAGGAGACCTGCTGGGACTCACACTCGAGGGACAGGCAGGCAGGACGGCCCCAGGGGAGAGGTGGCGGGGACCTGTGACCCATAGGGCAGAGGTCTCAGGGCTGGGGGACAGGGGGACAGGTGCCTGTGTGCAGCTCGGACACGTCGCCTCCCGCCAAGACCCCATGTCTCCCTGAGTGTCCCCTGCTGTGTGTCAGTGCCAGGCGCCCTTCCAGTGTGGCTGGCCGGTCAGGCGCTGGCCTGGCCGAGCGGGGACCGGCCCTCCTGTGTGCTGGGGCGGGCTCCCGTCCTGCAAAAGGCCTTGGGGCGTGAGTTTCAAAGGCTGGGAGGCCGCTCTCGGCACGTCCAGGCCGCCCCGGGCCTCTGACATGGGCCGCAGCCCAGCTCACTCACGTCACGGCTGGGGTGTTGGGGTGCTGGGGGGCACCTGGCTTCTCAGAGATGGGGGCCGGGGCATCTAGCTGCATGCAGTGTCCCTGGGATGCCCTCGCCTGGGCTCCCTGGGCCTCTCCCCGCCCCCTCGGCCTCTGCCAGGTCCCGTGACCATTCTCATCGTCCTCCTCCGCTGGCCCGTCACCCCCTCACACGGCGAGCATCACCCTCTCTCTGTGAGGGGCCCTCTGTTCCCTGGAGGCCAAGTCCCAGCTCTGGCAGACAATGTCACCGAGTCACTGGCCAGCATCAAAGCTCTGCTTTCTTCCTGCCCAGTTCCCAGTCAGACTCCGGTATGGGGTCAGGGCCTCGGCCTCTCCGCCCCCACGCCATGGCCCAGTCCCACCCCACTGCAGAAGGGGCCCGTGGCATCCCCGGCCCATTCTCCTGTCCAGCTCACCTCTGGCTACGGGTCCCTCCCGTCGTTCAGCCTGGGCAGCTGGGCCCTGATGCCCACCATGGGGCCCTGGGAACTGCCGGTGACCTCAGGCTCCTCAGCGGCCACCTGGCCTTGCAGAAAGGAGGTATGACCGCCCACAGCCGAGGACCCCTGGCCTCCGTGGGAGTGAGACCGATCTTGGCCATGGACCCCCGGAGGCCGCTCCAGGCCCCCCCACGCCAGGGCACAGCGAAACCTCAGTCCTGGCACCCGCTGGGAAGGCCCCAGTGCCGGCTGACCCAGCCCCCAGCCCTGTATGGGGATCAGCCCCCCAAGGCCCTGGCCGCCCCGCGGGCCGGCTCCACAGATGGCAGCGTCGTCTGCGTCTGGCCACATTCGAGGGCGAGAACGCTTGCTCCCGACATTTCCGCCTTCGTAACCAGTTTGTGCCCCTCCCAGGCGGTTCACTTTAACGCTCGTGTTGGTTTCCTGCGGCTGGCGTGACAGATGACCACACAGTGGCTCGAAACTACACACAGTCACTGTTCCCCAGGCCAGAAGTGCCCGTCAGAGTCACACGGCTGCAGCCGGCGTGTCACTCACTGGGCGGGCTCTGCAGACGGTCCCTGGGGGTCTGGCCCCGCCTGTGGGCTGCCTCTGGACTCGGCCCCCAGGACACACACCCCCTCCTCCCTGTGCCCCTGCCCCCCAGACCCCCAGCAGCCAGGACCCCAGGACGTGCTCTCCCAGGCGGCCCTTGTTTGGGGCCCTCGTGGGCAGCTGGATGCCAGGTGGACTGGGTTCCCCCTTCTAGGTTCCGTGCTGCCCGGTAGGGGGCTCCCTTCGCCCCACCCTCCTGCCCCGCAGATGGCACAGCCAGGATGGGTGAGGTAGCGCTTAGTGCTCGCCAAGGCCCCGCCCACATTCTCACGCTGGGACTGAGGGACCCCCCCCACCCCTGCGAAGCGCCAGCCCAGCCCTGCACCCTCAGGGGCATGGAAGGACGGGTGACCTGGGCTCCGGCTCAGCCTTGGACCTGGCTGTGATGAGGGTCCCTGCCTTACTGGAAGGGGTATGGAAGCGGCCCTGGCCGCTGAGAGCCGGGCAGTTACTGTCACCACAGTCAGATCTCCTGGCAGGAGGGATGTGCCGGAGCCCACGGGGCTGGGCTCGAAGGCGCCAACCTCAGGGTGGCTGCGTCCCTGCTCTTTGAGCCTCACCCGTGGGGTGGCATTTGTCGACTGCCCTGGGCAAAGGCAACGCCCCCTGTGACAATGATGCAGAGGCTTGAACTCGCTCTCCATGTGGTCGGGCAGAGGTGGCCGCCAGTCGCAGGACGGAGCTGTGAAGCCGAGAGCCAGGGGGGCTGGCGAGGAGCCTCAGGGCAGCCGAGCTGCGGGAGGAGCTTTGGGGGGACAGAGAGCCGGACAGCGGCGCCAGGGCGAGGGGTCCGGATGGCCGTCCAGTCCCGGGTCCGACCTCTTTCCTCCCCAGGCCCCGCGTGCAGCATGGGCTCCGGCGTATCCATTTCCTGTGTCTCCCCCACTCAGCCCCGTTTTACTGTGGGCCCCCAGTGTCCTGGCGGCCGGCACGCTGGCAGCCACTCTGGGGTGGTTTCTCCGTGGGCCGATGGGTGCGGGGCTGACTGCCGGCGAGGGGCGCCCAGAGCTGCCAGCTGGCCCGGGTCCAGGGTGCGGGGGGGATGGTGCAGATGCTGGCCCACTCCCAGCAGGAAATGGGCGCCAGATGCTGGAGAGGGGGCCAGCGTGAGCCGCCGATGCATGGAGAGAGGAGGTCGGAGCCGGGGCTGCTCACATTTTCCAGGCCGAGCCCGGGGTCACCGTGTGGGAGGAAGGACGCATCCCTGGGAGGGGCAGGCGAGCCCTCCTGCCCCCACGGGAAGGGTGGGCTGCACGCCCATCCCCGCAGGCACCTGTGAGGCGGGGAGGGCGGGGGGAGCTGGCCCATCAAGGCTGCACACAGACCAAGCACACCCCCAAAGTAGAGGCTTCCCACTCTGGGCCCCCAGCCGGGGAAGAGAATGAGTCCCCCTCCAGTGAGCCCAGGGCTGTCTGACCATGCCGCAGGCGGGAGGTGGGGCCGTGGGAGGCCGGGCCTCTGCTGGCCTCAGACCCGAGATGAGATGGCAGTTGGCCCCAATGGGAGCCTAACGCGCACCTGGCCCGAGGCTCCCAACGCCCGCCCTCCCAGGCTGAAGGCCTCTGACCACCACTCAGAGGAGCTTGCCGCGTTCCCTTACGGTTTAGCAGTAAAACCTTCCTCAAAGTTTGACAGGGCAGGTGAGGGGCCTGCCTGGGCCGCATCCGCCTGCAAGTTTGTCCCGGACCTGCCTTCTCTGGCCCTACCTGCCGCCACCCTGCCCTGGCAGCCCCGGCGGCAAGATCGTCACAGCTGTTCCTGTCCCTTTGCAAGTCTTCACAAACTCGAGATTCGGCCGGGCAGTTTTCCCATGTACACGCACGCGCACGCACACGTCTGGTCGCCCTGAGTTTACAGAGCAATTCGTATGTCTCTATAACATTTGTCTTTTAATCTGTAACTATGTCACCGCCCTCCGTTTATTTGGGTCTTCCTTAATCTAACGTAATAAATGTTTTACAGTGATCAGAATCTTCTGTTAGATTTATTATGGGCAGTTAATATTTTTGATGCTATTGAAATTCTATCATTTTTAAATTCTCATTTTCCAATTATTTGTTGCAGGTCTATATAAATACAACTGACCTTTGTATATTATTGTGCATCCAGTGTCCTTGCTAAATTCACTTTTAAAAGTAATGGCTTTATTGAGATATCATTTACAAGCTACATAATTCGCCTATTTGAAATGTGAAACTCAGTGTTTGTACCACGTTCATAGAGCTATGCGACGAACATTACGGCAAACTCTAGAGCATGTTTCTCATCCTCCCCCGCCCCGTAACTCTGCTAACTTTGCTTTTAAGCATTTATCTTCAGATTCTTTGGGATTTTCTACGCACATCCAAATTCCTGCTGTGACCGCTATTGTGAAACCTACGCGAACCCATAAAAGGAAAAGTTTAATAAAACATTCATCTGCTGGTGACGGAAAACAAACAAGGCTTCAGAAGAGGGAGGCTGAGTTTGCACGCCGATGTGAACACGGCACAGCCTGCGTGCGCGTGTGCGTGTGTGCGCGTGTGCACGTGCGTGTGTGCGCGTGTGCGCTCCAGGACGGCCCACTGATGGCCCTGCATTCTGGTCGTAGGTGTGGGTTGAGAATCTGCCAGAGGTCAAGTGTCGGGAGGTCTGGGTGAACCCAGTGTAGGCTCCCGAGGGCCTCGCATGCACAGGCCTCTCCACATGGATCTCCTTCCCTCCCCAAAGATTAAATGTGCTAGGTCCCTAGGAGCAGATGGAGAGGTGAGACCAGTGTGACCAAGACTGTCCCCCAGGGCGAACCTTAGCAGCGGGCGGCTGTGCTGTGGGGAGCTGCCTCAGGGCATAACTCCTGCAGGAGGGGCGGGGCGGGACTGGCCGGGCCATTCCCAATGGTCCCTGGAGAGAGAAAGCCTCTGCCTCCAGCATCGGGGCTGCCCCCAACCTCCAGGTGCCTCAAACGGTTAAAAGAAAAAATTCTTTCTGTGCCGAACTATTTTTTTTGCGCCATCGTTGGGTTCACTGGGAGCAAAAGACTCTAAGAGAATTTCTGCGTAAGTAAGGTGCACGAGCATGTCACAGGCGCTGTGACTTTCAGCAGAAATGTTGTCAATAATGATGTGGAAATTTCCTCTTAGACAAGTTTGCACATGCTATAATGTCGATATTCACAACAGTATTACATGTCAAGTTTTAAGAGCTGAAATTAAATTTCCAGGGACGAGAGAGCAAACGCTGGTTGCTGGCTGGTTTCTCCCTTCCCCTCCCTGTCCTGGGACTTCCGGAAACACAGGGGTGGGGAGGAGGTGACCAGGCCTGGGAAGCGCTGACTCTGTGTGTGGGAGCTCACCTCGGCTTTGCTTTGTTTCGACAAAGCTGGCACTTTCTAAGAGGAAGAAATGTCGTTGGAATCTCTGTTTGAAAGATCGATGGGCCCGTAGCAGAAAAGCACGAATAAATGAGCAAATCAATGGTGAATGGGGGGCTGGGTGTTCACGAAGGAAGAGGCTGTAGGTTCTATCAGTTTCCAAATGAATTCCAACCAGAAAAGGAACGTTATTCTCATGAAGCTAAACTCTATTTTGAATCCGAGATGCCGTTTTGAGTATAAGCTTAAGCTCAAAAGGAAAAAAAAAAAACCCAGCTCCTGAGCTACTCGATTGCATGCTGGCCGCACGCCACGAAGTAGATAAGACAAGACAGTCCTGGACGGGTGCCCGAAACGCGGAACAGTGGCTCGCTGATAAAACGTCTCCTTCCAAGGCCAATGTTTTCAGAAGAAAGAGCATAACAGACGTTATTACCACCACATTTAAATCTCTAGAAGGCCCCATTTATTTTTAACCTAGTAAGAAGGAGCCAAACTAGTGGACGCATGTCATTGCACATTTGTCGAAACCCATAGAACATTCCACACAAAGAGCGAACCCTAACGCAAACCATGGATTTTATCAATAGTATCAATGTGTATCAATGATGTATCACTGTGTATCATTAATGCATCCACAATGTGTCTCAATGGTAACGATTTAGCGCACAGACGCGGCATGTTACCCAGAGCGAGAGCGGAAGCCCAGCGTGGGGGCACGGAGCACGATGCTTTCAGCTTTGCTGTAAACCTGAGAAATAAAGTCTACTAACTCCGAAAAGATTGGAGGGAACCAAACCACAGTCCCCTTCTTTCCTACACCCAATATGTTTTTCCTGATAGTAATATTAATCAAGTTAGATGTCATATTTGGAGTCTTTCATTTCAGCTTTTTGAAATACATGGTATAGAAAGACAGGATTTTAGAAATTCTTTGGTCATTCTGTTATCCGATGTTACGAATTAAATGTTTGGGAGTGACTTGTGACATACATAACTGCTCTCTTTCTTTTAGGCTATAAATAGGAATTTATAGGACCACAGATGATGTTACATTATAAAGACCTATAAAACTGTTCCACCTGAATCATCTTCGTTCCGGCTGCTCTGGAGCTTACGAACGAAATCTATTGCTCGCAGCTCCGGAGGCTGGACGGCCTGAGACCAGCTCGTCCGTGGGGGCCCTCTCGCACTGTCCCCTCGTCGGGGAGGGGCAGGGGGCTCGCTGGGGTCCCTGATTCAAGCATGTGCCCCATTCTGGAGTGACCTCCCAAGGGCCCTGCCTCCTCACACCGCCTTGGGGGTGATTCCGACCTAAGAATTTTGGAGGACACAGACTTTCAGTCCATACCATGAATGTTCGAGGTGAAGTTTAAAGGTAAATTCGCTAATGAAATTGACGGGAATGGCCTGCAGTCACCTCTCCTGTCTTTGCAGCCACCGAGCTGGGTGCTGCTGGCTCAGAGCTCTCGGAGGCTGAGATGGGTTGTCCCTGGCTGCATCACCCCGGGGTTAACTGGGGCTGCGGGGTTCCTTCCAGGTGACTCACCCGTGAGGCTGGCAGGTTGGGGCTGGTGGTTGGTGGGAGGCCGTGTGCCTGTGAGGGGGGCTGGCCCCCTGTCTCCCTGACGGGCTGGGTGTCCTTGCCCCCAGGTGGTGATGTCAGCCCTCACGCCCGCCCTTGCTCTCCAGTGCCTCCGGGGAGAAGGCGGGCCTCTGACCGCCTCCCCTCCTCTGTCCCAGGAGCATTCCTGGCGAATCCCACAGGAGGCCAGACATACCTGTGGCGGGGAGCCTTCCTTCTCAGGAGAATGAAAACACCTGGGGGATTTTCCTTGTTCCTCCCAGGTGTGAAAACCACAGAACCGGCTAAACATTGTGCCTCGGGGGAGGATTCCTCATCCCCAGGGCAGCGTGTCTGGAGCCCTTGGTCCCATGCAGCAGAAGGCCGACCTGAGGGCATCTGATACCCCGTGGCGGGGAAGGGGGGGTCTGCTGAAGTTCCAGCTTCTTGCTCTTTATTTTGGGGACCAGTGTGGTGCTACTGAGACCCAGCAAGACCCCTCTCCCAGGGCTGGGGGCACGGGTCCCTGCCGGGCTCACTGAGGGCCCCTGCCTCCCGTCCCTGGCCCCCCGGGGGACCGGCCTGGCATCCATGTGCACCTGCCATGTCCCATCCCAACCTGGGTGGGAGCTGTCTCACAATCCCGGATCCGGGTCCCAGGCATCCTTGGGGCGCGTTCGGGGGAGCACTGGCCCTGAGTGGGACCCTGCTGGGGTACACAGATCCCAGGGGCTTGGTCTCTGAGTGCTGGGCTGAGCTTGGGCTGCCCACCAGGCACTGGGGCCCCGCGGGGGGTGTTCACGTTCCATCCCGCTGTCAGGTGGCCCCCCGGGATGGGAATGGCCCTGCGTGGAGCAGGTGTCAGGATCGCGTTGGGGGCTGTCACCTCCTCTGAGCACAGCGCCCACACCAGGACCCTGAGCTTCTTGCCCCATGCCATCGGGGGCGCCTCCTGGGTCCAGCGCAGCCGTGACCTAGGGTCCACGGTGCTTCCCGCTCATCCACCAGTGTCTGCCCATGTCACAGTGTCGGGAGCCCCTGCACGGACGGTGCCCTGGTCCCCTCGCCTTGCCCACCCCCCCCATTAGCTTCCCTCTGTTCCAGGCCCCCCAGTGCAGGCTCCCTGTTCCCTGTCCCTGGGCCCCGAGTGGGGCCGGCACTAGGTCCAAGCTCAGTGGCTTGGAGGGGAAAGAGCAGGCTGGGGCAGGAGGGGCTGGTTTCCCGCGGGCGGTGCAGGCCCCCAAGGCTGCCGGGCACACAGGCGGGAAGATGGCGGATCGTCCCGGCCAGGAGCAGGTGCGAAGGCCTGCGAATGCCCGTGACCCCAGGCCACCTGCAGTGCAAACAGAGGCGACAGCCTTGCTCCCGAGGACCCTGGCCTGGCCCCCGCGGACCTCTGGGGCACCCTCTGGTGGCTTGGGGGTGCACCAGGCCAGTAGCTCAAGACCTCCCTGAGTGGGGTCCCGTCTCAGATGCTCAGGGACTGCTTGCCCTGTCTGTTCCCTCAGTGGTCACCCCAGAGAGAAGTGGCCGCATGCCAGGGACGCCCCTCACCATGGCTGTGAGCATCGCTCATGTCCTGGCTGCGCATCTACTGCGTGCCTGGACCGTGGACAGGGACGCTCCACCTGGAGCCTCTGGCTGGCGGCCAGTGTGCTGGCCTTGTAGAAACAGCTCCCACGGCGGCCCGAAGGGCATCTCAAAGGCCGTGACCTTGGAACATTATTTACAAAGCTGAGGGGACTTTGACAGCGTGAAGGCCTAGGACAGCAGAGTCCCCTTGCCTCCATCAGCTTTTGGGGCTGTGACATGGGGACAGGCCTCACAAGGACACACTCAGCTGGAGCGGGAAGCTTTCCTGCCGTTTGGATTGTGAAAGGGGAGGGTGACTCAGGACAGAAGAGGGGGGAGCGGGGACAGAGCCCCAGGCCCCGCCTGTCATCCTCGGTGTCAGGCGTGCAGAGGTGTTTGCCGTCACCTGGAGGCACTGGCTCCCGGTTCGACCTTTGCCGCGTCGTGGTGGCCTTCGCTCGTCCCACGAGGGTTCGTGGGGCCCTCTGCGTGCCAGGCCCTGGAGACACATCGGAGCGAAGCGGACACAGATGCCCAGCCACCCCGGCGTGTGTTCTCCGGGGAACCAGAGATGGTGACACCTCATGAAGAGGTGACGCATGTCGCGTGTCAGAGGTAACATGCTGTAGGAAACCAGAGACGGAGCTCGGAGTCCGCAGGGACCGAGGGGTCACCGAGGGGGTGACAGCTGGACAGAAGGGAGCCGGCAGAGGCTGCGGAGAAGGCGCTGGCTGAGGGGTACTCGGGGGTGGGTCAGCTGCAGGAGGGGCACCCCAGGGAGCACGGCGCACATTCCAGGTGTTCCCCAGTGCTCCCCGAGTCACTGCTTCCGGCGGAGCCAGCACTGGACATGTTCGAGGTGCTGACTGGAGGGGACTTTAGCAGAGGGGACTGAGCGGGCAGCAAAGGGTCCCTGGCCGGCTTGTGGCGGCAGCTGCCCAGCCAACCCTCACGGGCAGAGCCTGGGCCCGAGGCTGCGCTTCTGATGAGTTCCTGGCATGTACCACTGTTCGCCGAGGGGGTCTGGGAGGTGCGACCCAGAGGGCTTAGCCTGGAGCCGGGGGCGCGTGCATTTCACCGTGGCAGTGGTGGGGACCGACCGTTCCTTGTCACCAACTGTCCCGGGGACATCCTGGCAAGGCCCACCTCCTTCGGTCCTCGTGAACATGTAGGAGGCCCCGGGGGGTGGTACGACACGTGCGTGGGCAGCGGGCGTGGCCTCGTGTGGGGCTGTGAAGGCAGCTGCTCACGCGCTCCTTTGTTCCCCCCACCCAGCGCTGTGGGAACGCCCTAGGGTGCCAGGCACTAGGGCTCCAGCCGCAAACCCTCCGGAAGATGGCGCGGTCCGCTCCCGGTTTCACGTCCAGCGTCTGCTCGTCCTCCTGGCTCCTCGTGAGAAGAACAGACATGGCTCAGTGCAGGTGTGTGTCCTCCTGGGGACACGTCTGCACGGGGCTGGGCCCCCCCCGTCCTCGGGCGGCTGGGCGAGGAGGAAGCACAGGCCCGTTGGGCTCAGGAAGTGCCTTGGGCTCACCGATTGTCTCCTCCGCTGGGCGACTTGCCATGAGTTATTTTTTTTAATGCCAAATAATGCTTGTATTATTTGGGCCCAACCCAGGTGTTCCGGTAAAATCCTCTAAAAATAAGCGGAATCACCGGCTCCCACGGCCAGCCCCCCAGCACTGGTGACTCAGCCAGGACCAGGAGCTTCACCACATAAGGACAGGGAGGGCCAAGCCACGCCAGCCCCGAGCTTCGCTCCCCACTTCTCCCCGAGTCCCTCCAGGCCGAGAAGTCACTGCATTTAAATCTCGGCAGAGAATCCTGGGAGACAGGAGGGAACTTAGACCCCAGGGTGAGGTGGGCTGAGGGCGCTAGGGCCTCTGCGGCCCTCAGGGTGGGGCTGGGGTTCAGCAGGCACCATGCTGGACAGAGCCTTATAAGGCTCTCGCTTCACCAACTCCCAGAATAGCTAGTCAGCTCGGCCTCGGGCGGAGGCACCAGGGGCCTGGGGACGGTGCCAGGGCAGCCAGGCCAGAGGCCGGCCAGGCCCACTCAGACTGGCTTCCTTCCTCTGGCGTCTGCAGGGATGGGGAGAGGGGACACAGCGGCTGCTCGCAGGTGCGGCCCTGGGCTACTGTCCTGGGCCCGTCGCTGCCCACCAGTCACTGTCCACGGGGGCCACGCCAGGCCTTCTTGACCTTTCTATGTGCCACGGTCCCTCTGGCCCCCTGGCCCTCTGGCGAAGCCTGTTTATTCTCAGAATGCTGTTTTAAAATGCATAGAATAAAACCAAAGGATCATAAACCAGCCGTGTTGACAGCCACCGACATAACGCTTCCCCCCTGCGGTGAGCACCTGCGCTTCTCTACGGGGACCCGAACAGCAGTGCAGAGTCGAGTCCAGTGTCTGCCACCGTCCATCTTCTCCCGTCTGGTGTCACGAACCCCCCGATTCCTCCAGGGCCTCGGGCGGGACGGTGTCTCGGGGGCTCGCAGATCTGACACCGCACGGGCCGCTGTCACCAGTAAGAGTCAAGCCCTCTGTTTCTCTACCTAACTCTCCATCTGCACGGCCCACACGCATGTGTACACAGGTGGGGCCGGGACACGAGCCGACG
>NW_024350919.1:257404-306191 GCF_902729225.1 Pteropus medius | reverse complement strand
CCTCCCTGTCCTGACGCAGCCCCTCCCTCTCGGTGCCGGGCACCCGTCCAGGGCCCCTGCGCCTGTGGAAGGCCCGGTGTCTGGTGCCCTCTGACCTTGGCTTGACTCAGAAATGAGTCATCAAAAGCTCCGCTGTCCAGACAACAGACGACTCCGCCCTTCCGTCCAGAGAAGGCCTCTTGGTGCCCGGGGTCCGCGGGCATCTGGTCACGTCCCACATAGATGGTCATTTGGAACAAGGGGCAGCGACTTCGGCTCCAAGATGGGAGGTGTCTCAAGCCTAGGAGCCCAGCCTAGGAGAGCTGTCAGGGTGCACGCAGACCCCGAAAGGTCCCAGAGCAAGTGCAGAGCCAAAAGGGCAGGGGTGAGGCTGAGGGGACAGGGGTGAGGCTGAGGGGACAGGGGTGAGGCTGAGGGGACTCCCGTAGGCCTGGCCCCACCTGCCACCTCTGGAAGCCCCACGGCCAACCCCAGGCCTCAACGCAGAGGCTGGCCTGCCTCGGACCTGGGCCATGCTCCCCTTTCACAGTCCCCTTGGGTGGGGCTGTCTCTGAGAGGACAGGCCCCCTTTCCTGCCAGAGCTGAGGCCCCCGCCCGTCGGTGGAGGCAGCAGTTGGCAGCCCCTGGAGGCACAGTGGCCGAGGCCCGGGGGCACGTGGACGTGTAAAGTCTGCATCCGGGTTTATGTGCTTGCACGTGGACGTGGTTATTTGCTGGCACGTGGGCGTGGAAGGCCCACGTCCGGGTTTACCTGCTCGCACGTGGACGTGGTTATTTGCTCGCACGTGGGCGTGGAAGGCCCGCCTCCGGGTTTACCTGCTCGCACGTGGGCGTGCGTGCGGTTCCGGCAGCACCTGTTGAAGTCACCGTCCGTTCCGTTCTTCGCCCCTGCGTCCATGTGGGGGTGTCCCTGGCTCCCCGCTCTGCTCTGTCACCAGCTCCGCCCTGGCCTGGCCACTGGCGGGCCCGGCCGGGGCTCGACCCTTCTCCTCCGATGCACGCCGGCCTCCTGGTTGTTTTCGGAGCTGTCTGGATCTCTTCACACACGTACTGTTGCCTCGTGTCACGTTCCACCCAGCTCCCCGGGGCTTTGGCCGAGACTGCTTCTAACACGGTGTCGGGGTGGGAGGAACAGACGCCTCCTGGTTTGGGGTCTGTGACACGTGCTGAGTCCTCTGCTGTCCTGACCCTACCCTCCCAAGGGAAACAGCCCACGGTGGGGTCAGGTAGAGCCGCCTCTGGGGGAGACAGGGCCAGAGTTCTGAGCCCACAGGGCAAAGCCCCCGATCTGGATGGGACCCCCGGAGCTGCAGGTTGGTTAGCAGTGGCAGAGTCCATGAGGGGTGGGGACCCAGGCTCCGTCCCATCCCCACACTCCCCTGGGGTAGGGCAGTGGGTGGGCAGGAAGGCCAGGTCCCCGAGCCCAGCCAGGCATCCTCGGGCGGCGCTGCGAGCTTGTGGCTGAGATGGGCCGGGGTGTAACAAGCCCCCTGCGTTTCTGGGGGCTCGTGAAGCCCGGGGCCACCTCTGTTTGATCTGGTGTTTCCCGTGGCCAGGGGTCAGGGAGCAGAGACGCTCCCGCTGCTCCCTCGGAAAAGCGAGTTCCAGAGGAGCCGGTGCCGTGAGCACCCCGAATTCCGCCATCCGGCCTCTCTGCCTCTCTCTGCAGCCGACCCGTGTTGTACGGTTGCCCAGCAGCTGACTGACATCTATTTATTTTGGCCAAAAGGATTTTTCGGGAAATCAGAAGTGGATGAAGTTGTTTAGTCTCCCGTCTTTCTGCTGGCTTTGGGAAAGGCCGGGGTGCCCAGCCATACAGCGGGGGTCAGCGGGGCTGCCGGGAAGGGTGCGCCCAGAGCATGGGGATCGTCACCCCAACTCAGGGTCACCCTTTCTCCTCCAGGCACTCAGCCAGCTCCACCTCGGTGGGCAGTACCCGGGGTCAGCAGCCTGGACAATCTCAGGTGCCCTGAGCATCCTGAAGCAGAGAGCATGTCACCCCGCTGCCCCCTGGCACACCTGTGCCCTCGTCACTCAGCCTGTCCCATCCTCCCCACTCACTCCCATCGTAGGCATCCCGCGTGTGTGTATGTGTCTGCAGGTGTGAGAGCAGGTGTGTGTGTGTGTGCAGCTGTGCACATGTGCCCTGGAGTAGCTCCATCACCCAGGTCAGTGCTGGGCACGGCGTCCGTCCCCACCCCGGGGCAGGCCGCCTCCAGTCCATGCCCAAGGCCGGCATTGCTGGTGGGCTGGAACTTTCTGGAAGGATCTGGGAGTCCCAGGCACTGGGTGGGAAGCGGTTGGTTTCCCCAGGGCGGCCGCGTGACCCCAGTCAGGTCACTGCCCACTTCTGGGACCTTTGCTCCCAGCGTAAGGGCCAACAGGGGCGGGGTGTGGTGCTGGTCAGGGCAGGCCTGGCACCTGGGACGGACGGAGCCCCCCGCCCAGGTCCTTCCTCAGCGCCGGACAAACCACGACGGAGCGGCAGCTGCCGGCTGCTCACGCGTGGCTGTTCTAGGGGAATTTGAACACGAGCCCCCTGTGGTTCTGAGGCGAGTGTCTCCATGAGGCCCCCGGAGCGGCCGCCACAGGCACCGCAGATGTGGGCTCGGACACAGGGACCTGTCCCTCCCAGTCCAGGGGCTGCACGCCCCAAGTCACAGTTGCACAGGGCCACGCCCTCCGCCCCTGGTTGGGGAAGGGTCCCGCCTGCCTCCTGCTCCTGGCCGCTACAGGCGATCCTGGGCTCCTGGCCACGCCTCTCCAGTCTCTCCGACGGTGGCCACGAGGCCTCCGCCCCCTGTGTCTGTCCTGCTGTCTCCCCAGACATGTGGGGACCACCAGGAGCTCTGGGGTGGTCTCCGCATGCCCAGAGCCTTCCCTCAGCCAGATCCATGGACGCCTTTCCTGTATCAGGTCACATGCATGGGTTCTGGGGGTTGGCGTAGACATTGCCGGGCACACTGTTGATGCCAGACCACAAGCCATTGGGGCAAGGGCCCCGTCGAGGCCACCTGGAGAGGGGGGGCTCTGCCAGAGTGGGCCTGGGCTGCGGGGCCCTCGCCCAAGAATGCAGGAGGGAAGCCAGCCGGTCAGCCATCCCTGCCCACCAGGCTTTGTCCCTGTCACCCACCCAGCCTCGGGGCGGTGGCTGCAGGTAGCTGCAGATGACAATGGCCTGGCTGCCCGCTGGCCAGCCTGCAGTGATGCTGCCCCCCGGGGCTCAGGCGCCTAGGGCCCCTGCCCGCCACACCACCCCGCTCCACATCCGAGACGCGAAAGCTGGTGTCGCAATCTCCCTGCACTGTTTACAGAGGCGCTTTCCGTCAGCCGCTCTGGGCTGCGTAACTGCGGTTTGGTGGACAGTTCCAACACCGCGCTGCCTGCCCCACGGACATCCCGGACGGCGCCGCGATCTGCTCAGAGAACAGCCCGGCACTCCCCTGGCTCTCCCGCTCCGCTGCCTCCTGGAGCTGCAGGACATTCCTTCCTGGCGGGGGAAGGGACAGGGGCATCAGCCCCCTGACTGCCCTGAGATCGCAGCTCTGCTGGGGCTAGCAGGCCGTGCATGCGCGCACGTATGTGTGCATGTGTGCGCGCATGTGTGCATGCATGCACGTGTGTGCATGACTGTGTGCACGCATGCACATGCACGTGTGTGCATTGCGCGCGCGCGTGTGTGTGTCCACGTCCCTAGGGACACACACATGCCAATGTCTCTCGGGAATGGGTCATACACCCCTCAGCTCTGGACAGGGTCTCCGTATTTCTGTGTATTCTGGATACGTATTGGGGCATGTGTGTTCCTGCTGTGTGTGCGTGCATGTGTGCGTAAACGTATGTGTGCATGTGCGCATTGTACATGCATGCGGTCACGTGTGCATTCGTGTGTGCATGCTCATGTGCACATTTTATGTACATGTGTGTTTCTGTGTGCATGCATGTGTGTTGTGTGCATACATATGTGTATGTTGCATGTCCCTAGGGACACACACACACACACACACACACACACACACACACACACACGTCGATGTCCCTAGGGAATGGGTCATACACCCCTCAGCGCTGGACGGGGTCTCCGCATTTCCGTGTACCTGTGTGTGTGTTCTGCGTGCGCACTGGGGCGCGCGTGTTCCTGCCACGTGTGCGTGCGCGTGTGTGTGCTCACGGCCCCTGCACTCTCTTCTTCCCCCTCTCACTGCCCGCCCCGGCCCAGCTCTGCCCGTTCTGAAGGGGACGGCGAGGCCGACCACAGCCTGTGCTGGGTCAGGGGCCACGGGGCTGCCGGCGCTTGAACCCTCTCCCTCTGTGATGAGTGGCGGGGGCAGGCTGGGGAGGCCGAGTCAGTCCAGACACCTCCTCCGGGATGAACGGCGAATGTCAAAGGCAGCCTCGGGGGAAATAGTTCCCACAGCTGATCATGTCCTGAGAGGGGCCAGGAGCGGGGCGGGGCATGTGACGGCAGGAACAAGGCCCCTTTGTGAGCCGGGCAGCTGTGGCCGTGCCATGTGGCTAAATGGATGGGCTGTCTGGCCGCCTGGCCCGCCCCCGGGGTGACAGCTCTGCCTCTTGTCACTTCAGTGTCTGAGGCCTCCCGTCAGGCCAAGCCCTGTGCCCGGGGCGGCAGGGGAGCTGGGGACACTGACTGCGGTCAGGGGCTCTTTCTCCCCATCGGCACCATTCCAGGCCAAGCTCTCCACAAACATGGTCATTGTGATGGGTGCTTAGGCGGCCAAAACAGTCAGAAGTGGGTGATTTCAATTCACTCGGGCTGAGGCCTGGTCCCAGGGTGTCAGTTGGGACCATGCTGAGGGACTGCAACCCAGCGGGGTTCTGTGCACCCCCAGCCGTGGCCTGGGGGGGCCTGTGAGGACAGGGCTCCCCCCTGCGGCCGTGCAGCCGGCGCCACCCCTTGGGCCTCCAGCCACCATTGCCCGGCCTGACCACAGGTGCCTCGGGGCCAGCAGAGCCTGCCCCTTCGCCCCCAGCATGCTGCAGAGCGAGGTCCCCCAGCTTCTCAGCAGGAGACTGCCACTCTTGCGCCCCAGGCGGCTTCTTGTCCTCCACGTAGGGGATAAGACACGCGAGACCCTGAGAAGTCGGGTGAGGTTGCAGGTAGAGGCAGACGCACACCCCAGCCCCAGCCCCCTGGGCCCCCAGCACTTTGCCTGTCGGCGTGGCGGGCGGCCTGGCCCTCCCTGTGGAGTCCATTTGTGCAGCCGGCCCGGAGCTGGGCTCCCAGCGCTCCGCAAACAGCCACTGGCTCCCCCTGGACTGCTGGCCAGTCCTCGGACATGCAGGGACGGGGGCGAAGGAGAAGCGTCAAGGTCCAGGCTCCACGCGGACGCTGCTGGGCTCCGCACATGCCTGGCCGGCGACTCAGCTGGCTTTGGCGCAGGCAGGCCCTGCTCGCTCCATCAGGCCTGATCAGAGCTGCAACGGCGTCCCACGGGACACCAGAGGGGCCTGTCCACGCTCCAGGGTATGCGGCCAGCACTGGGGACAGTCCCTGAGGCCACATTACAGCGCCTGAGCAGGGCTGGGGAACGGGTCCCCTGTCAGTCTGCCGAGGGCTGGATCACTTCCTCTGCGTGGGAGGGCGGCTGCTGTGCCACGTGTTTTGGGGATAAACGTCTAGGTTCGCTCCCCCAGCCTCCGCTCCCCTCCTCCCACCCGTGGCCTCCGAGCCTCCAGCATCTCCTAGGAAATATGTTAACCGCCAAGTGCGACCGCGCTGCTCGGACTCGGTCCGAAATCATGCATTAGGTCCATGTTGATGCCCAATGCCCACCGCGGGGTCCTCCCTCCCTCACCATCGGTCTCTGCCCTGCCCAGGCTCACCTGACCCTTCTCTGCGGCAAACACTGACGAGCCCCCCACAGCCCGGTTATATGGCGAGGCCGCGCGGAGGGGCGACGGTGCCAGGCCTGCTCGGCTGTGCCTTCCTCAGCGGGTGTCCAAGCTTGGACCCTCTGGGCTGAGCCGGTGTTGTGGCCCCAGGGCGCTTGGCTGACTCCGTGACTCAGAATGTCACGGATAGCAGTGGGCAGCGCCCAGGACGGGCCTGGCGGCTCAGTGTGTAGGAGCAGAGCAGGGCGGGCCGAGCTGTCCCTAGGGACGAGGTCAGGGCACCCCCCCCTACCAACCACGGGGCGCGGCTGCCCACTGCCACACGCGCTGCCCTGTGCTCATGGTCTCTGCAGGCGTGGTGGCCTGCTTGGGCCGGGCCCCGTGGCCTCTGTGGTCAGCTGCCCTGTGGCCATCCGCAGGAAGCCAGGCCGGGCCCTGGCTCCGCACTTGGTCCGAGCTTCCTGGACGACAGCGAGCAGCCATGTCGGTTGGGTCTCTCCTCCTGGCAAGGGGAAACTGAGTCCTGGAGAAGGCAAGCAGCTCGCCCAAGGCTGCCACTCGTGAGAGGGGGAAGCAGGTCCAAGCCCTGGCCCTCGACTCCTGGGCCAGGCCTGAGCCTCTCGGGACCCAGAAGGTGTCATTCCCACTGGCCAGCCAGACCTGGCCCCAGGGCCTCCGTGAGGACACCGAGGTCTGGGGGCTGGGCTCAGGGGCCTAGGGAGAGCGGGCAGGGTGCTGGCAGGGAGCCAGGCGCAGTGGGCCGGTAGTGCGTCCGAGGCAGCGTCCCTTACCTTCTGTGGGTCCCAGTAGCCTGGGGACAGAAGCCCCCGGAGACGCATGGCTGGAGCGGCCCAGGTGCCATCCAGGCCCGACCCCTCCCGCAGGGCAGAGCGACAAGGTCCCTGGGGGCAGCACCTGCAGATCCTGCTGGACGCCCAGGCAGGGGTCGTGCCCTCTCCCATTTTTCAAGAAACTCCACGGAGGACCCGGCGTGTGACATGAGAGGGAGGAAGAGGGGACAAAGAGCACCCCCTCCCGGAACGACGCGGTGGCAGAGGCGGAGGGGGCCGCAGGTGTGGGGCAGGCACAGTCACAGATGTCCAGATGTCAGCCCTGGAGCGGCCGCTGAGCTCGTCCAGGGCGGCAGGGCTGGGTCCGGAGGACGCAAGGCAGGGACAGCCCCGAGGGGCACGGCCCGCAGCCCCGGGCCACTGCCGGGCCGCTGCTCTGGTTTAGGAGGAGGAATACTCCGGGGCGCACCTGAGTGGAGGCGGGGGCCGGGGCGTGGGGGGAATGGGACCCTGTGCGGAATGGGGTGCAGGAGGTGCCCCGGACGGCGCCCTGTCTCCTCTGGCTGTTCGGAGATCCCCAGGGCCACCACGGCATTGCGTGGGGCTGGGACTCCCTGGGCAGG
Organism: Pteropus medius; assembly: GCF_902729225.1. Lineage (NCBI taxonomy): Eukaryota > Metazoa > Chordata > Mammalia > Chiroptera > Pteropodidae > Pteropus > Pteropus medius. The sequence continues at coordinate 298,924 of NW_024350919.1, read as the reverse complement.
AAGCCGCAGGAGGAGGATGGACCGTGAGCGGCAGATGGATGGGGCCTCAGGGGGCCCGTCCCAGGGGACAGGGACAGGTTCGAGGCCTGGGGGTGGTGACTTCTGGGACGGAAGAGGTTCCCAGGACCCTGCCACCCCTGAGCTGCCGGCCCAGCGCGCACTAGCCTTCAAAGGAATTTTTCCGATGTTCTCATGACATGGGCTTCCCGCTTCCGTGAGACAGAGACAGAAGCCATGCTTTGCAGTGAGCCGTCCAGCCGGACGGTGACGTCCCACCCCACACTTTGACTGGATGGCTCCCACGTGCCTCCAGGGCCTGGGTGGCCCAGCCAGTGCTGGAAAGCCTGTCCCCGACCCAGACTGTCATCAGTCCAGGGACCAGCTGGGGGTCGGCGGTGACAGAGCAGTGTGAACATGGGGTCCTCACCTCTGAGGACCTGGGGCCCAGCCCCCACCTCCAGAAACGCACACCTTGCTCGGGGCCGGTGCGAGAGGCCCTGGACCAGGATGAGGCTCCAAGAGCCTTATTACTCCACGACTTTCCGTATCGGCAGAAGCAGGCGGTTTCCGACGGCCGCCCATCTCCAGCGTCTCCACCGCCTGCCACACGGCGGCCCGTGCGACCTGCTCCGGGCCGTCCCCGGTGCCTGGCACTCCGTGCCCAGACCTTCTCCTAGAGGCCGGCCCGAGTGCCGACATGTGGGGAGGGGGAAGGCGGGGAGAAGGAGGGGGAGACGGGGGACAGAGACAGTGAGGGCTGGGGAACAGCAGAGGGACCCCCAGATTTCATCCATCTCTCCTCCTCTGGCTATTTACCTCTAAACTCCAGAACATTCTTCTCTTAGCCCAAGTCCCTGGGAGTTAAGTTTTATCTTTGCAGCCCAAGGGCCCCCACCCACACGCAGAGGTGCCCACCTCCAAGGGGCCCGAGCAGGCTCAGAGGAGCCACCACAGTGGACAGCGGCCCGGCAGGCACCGGGCACCCGGCGAGCCTTCGGCACGTGCTGGCTTCAGTTACCAGGCTGTCACACTGGGCATCCGACAGCAATGCCGTTTGATTGCAAAACTGCCCAGTGTCCTGCGTCCTGGGGCGCCGTGCGGGGCTCCGATTCTGAGCCCCTTCGAGATATCCGCCCAGCTATGACTGTCTGGCCCGGAAAGTTCCCACACAGAGGACTGTGATAAGGGCCCCGCCTGCCTTCTCCAGCTCCGGCTGCTCCAGCGGCGTCGGCCAGAAGCACGTTATCTCTCCCAGAGGAGACAGGCCAGCCATGTGGTCTGCAAACCTGCGTCAGCCCAGGCGCTCAGACACAGCTGGCCACAGGCTCCGTCCCTCTGCCTTTCATGTCCTGAGACCTCGTGTGTGTCGTGCTTCTGCACTGTGTCCACGTCACCACTTAACTAGACGTTTCCCAGCTTTGGGGATGAGTAGATGTCACCTTGTCATATCCCTCTTATGATAAGCACCTTTCTCAGTTCATCTTCATCAGTTAACAAAATTCAGAGAAGGGGACGTTTCGAGTCATTTTAGATGGCGTATTCTTAAAAACGCATCTGCATCATCTTTACGAATATTCAGTAGCTTCTCACCAACAACCATTTTCTCTGTGCCGTCGGACACATTCTCCACGGGACGTATGAAAACCCAGTACGAGCCGATCTCTGGAATAAAGGTAACTCGGATAAATGCCAAGAACCACAGAGACAGGAACTTCCCTGTCGTGTCATGTCCTGCAGGCGGGCGGGTGACACGGAACATGTCTGCTGCCCACCGCTCAAAATCGACCCCCATCTCCAGCTCCCCGGGCTCCACCCCGCAGCCCTGGGGTGATGAGGGCCATGCCTGGGACACACCCGCTGTCCCCCAGAACAAAGGGAGAAAAGAGAAAGAGAATGGGGACTTTTAAAATTATGAAACTATCATATTTCAGTTTATAGCGATGAATTTCAAAAGCTAGATTAAACAGATGGTTTTCGTGGAAAATATGAAATACAAAATTGACTCGATTCACTCATATGTGGGTTATAAAACAGAAAGCAACAAAAGAACAAACCAACGAATCCAAAACCTCGCAGACACACGCAACGGTACGGCAGTTACCGGAGGGGGCCGGGGGAGGGGTGAAGGGGAAGAGGAGGGTCAGATACACAGCGACGGGAGGCCGGGCTTCGGGTGCTGGGCGCGCAGCGGACCGTATCAACGACGCACTGTTGAATTGGACGCTTGAAACTTATATGATCTTGTTAACCAATGTCACCCCAATAAATTTAATTTAAAAAACTGACTCAAGTAGAAATAGGAAATTGGATTATTCCAGTGGTTGGGAGGTTTGCTGGGGGCACAGAAAAAAAAGTAGCCGAAGATTTATTTTGAAAAAGGCACCTGGCACAGGCAGTGTCGTGAGTCTTTCCACGACCTGCAAGAAATAACCTGTCTGCCAGGAGACACAGAGCGGCCTGTGGTCAGGGCCGGGGGCTCTGGAGACCGGCCCAGTGCCCACCCTCTACATGCAGGGCGACCTTCGGCAGGCCATTTACGCTCTCTGTGCCTGAGTGTCCTCATCCATCAAGTGAGCGTGAAAATGGTCTGGAATTCGCAGGGTCGATCTGACGGTTAAAGACCTAACTCGTGTAAAACATGTAGAATTATGCCCGCTGCGTGGCGAGAACCGGATACAGTCGAGTTGTTACAAAGAGCTGCATCGTTCCGACACAGAAACGTACAGAGGCGTCAAAATCCCCTCCACACGGTGAGTCAAGAGGTGGGTGACACCGCCACACGCCGACAGGGACACGAGATTTATACCCGAGACATGATTACCCTAAATAAATGCACCGACAAACAGCCCAATACATCGGTGTGAGCAAAAGCCCTCTCGAGAATCAAGGATGAGTCGACACTCTGCAATCTGTCGGTACAGCTAACTGCTCAAAAAGAGGAAAACCCACGAACATCTCCAAAGGGAGTCAGTCCCCCAAAAGCGTTCGGTAAAACTTTTTATTAGTGAATAAAACTTTTCTTCTGTAAAACACATATCACAGAATTTAACTCGCAGGCACCACAAGACGGCAGACAAATCCCTCCGCCGCCAGCAAGCGCCGTCCTTAGCCACTGGAAGCGGGGTTGGCAAACTTCTGTAAAGGGTCAGACAGCAATTGTTCTAGGTCTTTCTCTGCCCTGACCACCTAACCCTGAGGGAATGCAGGAGCGTGCCTGGCTGCCTGCCAATAAGACTTTATTAGCAGAGAGACCACCTGGCGGGATTTGACCCCCCGACCATGGGTCAGAACTATCTATAGTGTGGTCGGAAACAGGGGAAAGATGCCCGATTTTATATTCGAATCCTAGCGAATCAATAATTATAAGAAAATACACGGGAACTGCAAGTACTGAAGAGGCAGAGATAAAAATGCGATTATTTGCGTAATTGTAGGACTATTTGCCTAGAAAATCCAAAATCATCAACCGGCAAAGCGTTAGAATTAAAAGTGGCCAATCAAACGCCCAGAATACAAAAACGATAGCATTTGTTAAACAGCAATACGTAATCATAACGTTTCATGACGAACGATGTCCCAATCACGATAGCAATAAAACCTAGGAGTAGACCAAGAGATCAGCGAATCTGACATAAATGAAATCCGACGATCTAGATAAGTCGAGAGCCGACCGTGCGCCCGTCCGCCCGGCGCCGTCCGGGGGAATTCCCAGCACGGTCGGTTTGAAACGACGGACCCTAAACTTCCTATCGAGGAGAAAACGTGCAAGGTTCACGGAGAAATGCTTTTGAAAGGACGCCGGGAAGGGACTTGCTGCCGAACCACCGTCAGTAACGCGACGCTGTTGGCAGAAGGTGACAAGTAGGTGACTGGAGACGGCACCGCACACCTGTGGGAACGCACCTCGTGACGAAGGCAGCATTTCGCCGCGCCTTTTCCGTGCGTGACGATGCGCCCACTGGCTGCGCCTCTGAAACGTCAACCCCACCAGCACGCGACACGCCGTGCCCCCGCCCCCACGCTCCCTTCCGCAAGCCGCAGCTTCTTCCCGAGCCCCGGAGGTGCGCAGGCTGCTCCCCACTCACAGGTGACGCCTGAGTCCCCAGCCGGGCCTGCTGCTGGGGATCCCGGGGGTCTGGGGGAGTTTGTGCCTCAGCGACACGGTATCTGGCGGAGGGGGCTCCAGCTAGATAAAGGACCCTCCACTCCTCCTGGGTTTTCATGGGCTGGGTCTAAATGCAGCCCCCTAAAATCCACCTACTGCAGTTTGGGGGACTCAGCTGGAAGAATGTGCAACCCTAGACAGATGCAGCGCCCCAAAGCAAAGAGGGCAGGGGTCGCGTGAAGTTGTTACCCGCCTGGTAGGCGGGGTGTCCTTGTGAGTCAGCAAGAGTCCCCGTTGTGCTTCATTCCACAGAGGGACCCCCGACCCTCCCCCTGCCGACTGTGGGCTGAAGAGTAGCCCTTGAAAACGGCGCCCTGAACATAAATAAGCAGTCTGTTTAGTAAGACAGAGCGTGCAGTGTAGCCGGACACTTGCCAGTGTCCAGTGTACTGACCTCAGCCCCCCGGCACCGCGCCTCTGCTCACATGCACAGCTCCCCCACCCCGGCAGCCACCCCCAGCACTGCAAGTCTGGCTGCCCCCACTGCCCACACAGGAAAGGCCCTTGCATCCTGGCGAGGAGGTCAGCTGGGGAGCCCGGCACTGGGGACGTCTGAGGCAGTGTCATCCACCCAGGCCAGGATCCCTGCAAGTGGCCCCTGCCCCTGCGTGAGCCCCTTCTCCGCCCCTACACAGCATGCCCCACACCGGCCCACCCGGCTGACCGCTGATGGCTGACATGTCTGGGGAGGGCGGAGTGTGGCCAGGTGCCCCTACAGGCCCTGTAGGGCGGAGCTTCCATTCTGCTCCAGAGGACGATGACCTGCCTAGCACGGTGTGGCCATCAGGACACTGCCTGTCACACTCTCACTGCAGACTCCTGGCACCTCCCAGAGCAGCCTTCCTATAGTTCCTGGTGAGCCATCATCCCAGAGGTCAGGCCCCACTGTGGGGACATCACCAGGGGTGCTGACGCAGGAATGGGCATGCCTCCAGGAACCCCGGCAGCCTGGGTCCTGGTGGGTGGCCCCCACGTGCTCCTGTTAAGAAATCCTTCTGGTGTGTGGCCTGTGGCCACAGATTCCAAACCTGAAGTCCCTTGCCCTCTGGGGTGACTCACAGCAGTCAGCTCCCCTGTGCATTCCCATGGCCGGGGGACTGGGACGCCATGTAACACATGCATCCAGGTGACTCACCTTGCAAACTGAAGAGTGGGGTGCATGTGGTGTGAGGAATGTGCGTGTCGGGGTGTCTGTGCGCCAGCAGAGCCCCAGACTTGGGCAGTCTCAGCCCCGTTCCACGACTGTACCTATTTCCACTGTCCAGACTCCCTCCGTGGTGGCCGGCTACCATGTGTTGTGGTCAAGGGTTCATGGCTTTGCACGGATTAACTGCAACTTTGCTGTGTTCTCAGAGGGGTGATGGTGCTGTCCCCCAGCCTGACTTGCCTTTAAGCTTGTGACTGCTGCCCAGGAGGCCCCAAGGTGCCCCTTCCCTCCCCTCCTCTGCCCCCCACCTGGGGCCGCCCCCCACAGGGTGAATGAGGGTGAATGTGGCTGCTACCTGGGGGCACGACTGGACGGCGCCAAGGGGCTGGGACATGGGCTCCTCAGGACTCGCTCCTGGGACGCGCTGAGCTCCCCTCTCTGAAGAGGACCCCTGGCGGGTCCTTGTCCCTCCCTCCCCTGTCCCAGCTCAGGCCAGGGCCTTGCGGAGGAATTCGCGCTCCCAGGGGAATCTCTCTGTCCCTCTTCAGAGACTCCAGGACTCAGAGCTGTTCCTGTGTCTCCCCCACTCTAGGCCAAAGGGGGTTCCTTCTCCCCGCAAGTGAGGGTCCCATTGCTCCTCTTTGTGGGGCTGGGCCCCGCGGGTGTTCGTGGGCCCAGGTGCGTTTGGCGGCGGGCTCCTCTGGCAGCCCTGTCCCCTTCCACCTCCTTCCCCTCCGTCCCTCTGACACCTGGGAGAGCGAAGGGCTCTCCTGCCCTCTTGTGGCCAAGTGGTTTCGCGCAGACGCTGCTGGGGTCGCATGAGAGCCAGCGCTTTCTCCTCACTGCACACGCAGTCGGTAAACCCTAACCATCGGCAGACTGCTGTGCAGAAGAGCAAGCTGTTTCCAGGTATTCGCACAGAGATTTCTGGGTTTTTTTCCCCTTAATGAAAGACGCATCGAACCTGCCCGGGTCACTCCAGGTAAGCGTCCGCAGAGGCGGGAGGGGAGGGCAAGGGAGGGGAGGGCAGGGAGGGCGACGAACCGGGCCGCTGGCGCCCCGCGTGGTTCGCTTCTGTCTCCGAGAGGTGCTCCCGTTAGAAACAATGGTGGAGGGGTGCAAAACACCCCAAGCCCCTGGAACGGGCAGGGGGTGGGTCACCGTGCGGGGCCCGGAGTCTGGAGCAAGGCCGGGCACCTGCCTGCAAGGCCCGAGTACTGCCCGGCCCCGCGAGGGGAGGCCGCAGAGCCGAGGCCCACACACCGGAGGCCGGCGCCCAGGACGTCCGCGCCCGCAGAAGCCGGGCCCGGCCGGCCCGGCCCCACCTTCCAGGCCCCGCCCCCAGGCCTCAGGGCCCGCCCCCAAACCTCAGGCCCCGCCCCCAGGGCCCTGCCTCTCCGCGCGTTCGGCGGGGGAGACCGCCGGGCTCGGATGACGCAGGACGCATGCGCGGGGCGGGGCCCGCGGCGTTGCCGTGGTTACAGGTGACGCGCTCCGCTGGGACTAGCGGATGGGCGCTTCCGGGGCAGAGCAAGGTCGCCGGAACTGCGTGGCCGCCCGCGGCCATGGCGGCGCTCGGCGTCGTCTGCCTGCTGCTCGGGGCTGCGCCCTGGCCGTCGGCCTCGGCCTCGGGCGAGGAGTTCTGGCCCGGCCAGTCGGCGGCCGACATCCTGTCGGCGGCGGCGTCCCGCAGACGGTACTCGCGCGTCCGTGCCTTCGGCGGGGCCCGGGTCGCGGGGCGGCGGGCGCGAACCGCGGTTGCCCTGGGCGGACGCGGCCCCCGGACACCCCGGGCAGCCCGGCTGTGGGTCAGCGTGAGGGGCAGGCCCGGGGTTCGAGGGGCCCGGACTCAGAGGTTCGAGTGGGTTGGTTCCGATGAAAGCCCAGCCTTTTTACCTGCGCGGAATCCTGTCTCCGTCCAGATGTTGGGTGTCCCAGGCTCAGAACGGGGGTCCGTGCGCGTCCCGCTGGCGCACAACAGACCCTGTGCGGGCGGGGCGGGAGATGGGTCACCGCCGGTCGGTCACCTTCCTCGGCAGCAGCGGGGGCTGCGGGGGAGGGCAGCGCCGGGAGGGCGCGGGGGGCCGGAGCCGAGGGCCCTGCCTGGGTCTGGAGGGGACCTGCTTTGGACAGGGCAGCGGTTCTCAGAGCGTGTCCGGGCTCCCTGAGCTGTCATACCGTTTTCCTGGTAATACCAGGATGGTATTTGCCTTTTTCACTCTCTCTCAGGGGTTAACTCTGTTTTTTCCGGGGACCACCCGGCCTGTGATATCCCATTGAATTCAGCAGCAGAAGGGAGAATCCAGCTATCAGCAAACAGGAGAGTCACAAAAATCACAGTTGCCACTCTTCTCACGAATTGTTTTTGTTTGGAAAATGCCCTTGTTCTTCATTTACTATTAACGACAGTAATGTGTAGTAGATTAATTATAATTTTGGAGTGAAACAAGTACTTTTTAAAGTCCTTACCTTAACTCTTAGTACAGGAATCGTAGATAGATTTTGCCCACATAAACAGCAGCCCTTTGGGGTCCTCAGTGACTGTCACAAGTGTAAAGTGGGCTTTAGACCAAAAAGTTCCCGAACCGCGGGGAGGACCGAGTCTCAGGTCCAGTCCCGAGACTGCTGGGCTCGGTGTGAATCACCGCTGGTTGTTAAGCAGGTGCTGAGGTAGGTACCTGCCGCTCTTCCCCTTATGCTGGGATTACAGGGAGCAGCTACTGAAAGCGCCCAGGGTGGGCGACCCCCTGCGCATCGCGGGCGTCCAGGTGTCTGTCCAGGGGCGTGGGCGCTGAAGCCCCGCTCTGGGCCCCTCCCCACCAGGTATCTTCTGTACGATGTCAATCCCCCCGAGGGCTTCAACCTCCGCAGGGACGTCTACATCCGCATGGCCTCCCTGCTGAAGACGCTGCTGAAGACGGAGGAGTGGGTGCTGGTGCTGCCCCCGTGGGGCCGCCTCTACCACTGGCAGAGCCCCGACATTCACCAGGTCCGGATCCCCTGGGCCGACTTCTTTGATCTCCCGAGTCTCAACAGAAACATCCCCGTCATTGAGTACGAGCAGTTCATTGCAGGTGAGGTGCTGGCACAGCCGTTGGCCCGGCCCAGAGCTCGGCCAGTGCTGTCACCTGGGCCTTTGCTCTGCACCTGGCCGTGCTTCCGTTTCCCACGCTCCCGGCGACCTTGTCTGTCGGGGTGTCCTGGGAAGTGGATGTCAGATGTGTGAGCTGCGCCCGTCGCCTCCGTCAGCTGTGGCAGCCAGGAGAGGTGGGCAGCGAGGCCAGAGTCGCCTTGACGAAGCTGCTGGCCCGGGCCGGCTGTCCTAGCAGGACGGCTCCCCGTGCAGAAAGGTGCGTGTGGCACTGACCTTGCGACGTCTCACCGCACTGCTGGTGAGGACGTGTAACCACACGCCGTTTCCCTTAATCTTCCTCCATCTCTCCTTTTAAATTCTTTTGAGAGAAAAGTTGAAGATTTTCTTAGAGTGAAGGTTTCTTGAGCTTATTGGTCCGTTTAAGAAGTCAGTGAAACGTCTTTTAACTTCTCCAAGGCCTGGCAGAGTGACCTGTCTAAGTGCCAGTACTCCGACGTCATTGACGGGCCACGTCTCTAAGTGGCGGATGCTCTAACATTGGTTGAGTCCTACTCTGCGGGACGGCACAGCTCAGAGGCAGTGCTCCCCCAGGAGACGGTGGCTTGCACGCCTTCCTTCGTCAAGTTCAGTTCTTGCTGCATTAGTCCCTGTCACTTGAAATGTTTCCGTGTCCGAGGCAGCCCTGTGAACGTCGTAGGAGCGTCTCCTCGCCTCTCACTCAGCCTGAGGTGGTGAGGTCAGGGTGCTCAGCGTTCCCGAGCTCTCCCTCCCCCGACCCGCCTGGTCCCACCGGAACTTCCCTCGCGTCTCTGTCACTGGGCTCGTTCATGTCATCTTTGAACGAATGTCCTTTGACCACTGCAGGTGTGGCTGTTGCGTTCTAGCTGTGGCTGGGAGCCGTGGGGGAGGCCGCAGCCCCCCGCTCTCCTGGAGGTCCTGTGGGGTGGGGGACAGAGACGAGGGGGATCCGCGGGGAGTTGCCACATGCAGTGCCCCGAGCTGAGCAGCGGGGCAGGGCTGTGGCCCGGAAGCCTCTTGGGGAGGTGCTGTTTGGCCTCGCAGAGGTCAGGAGCAAACCTTAGAGGGGCGGTGGAGGCAGCACGGTCCAGGCCCCGGGAAAGGAGCTCGCGGTGGCCCGGGAGACAATGCAGAGCAGGTGGGGCCTGCGCCACGTGGACGCGGGTGCTGTGGGAGAGAGGAGGGCCTAGGGCGCCCAGTGCTGTGAGGGTCGGGGCGGCAAGGGGCCCCCGGGGACAGCCAGGGCCTGGAGAATTCTCACTCCAGGCCGACCCCCTCACCCCCTCCAGGGACCCTGCGCCCTGAGGTCATTCGTTCTGTCCTGCGTCCGTTTTCGTGACTCCTCCGGGCCTTTCTGGGAAGAGGCGGTAAATAGGGACGGTTCCCCATCCGCGGCGGCGGTGGCCCGGGAGACGCCGCGGTCTGCCTTGGTCGCTGCCTCACTGTCTGCCCCGGTCTCCAGAGTCCGGCGGGCCCTTCATCGACCAGGTGTACGTGCTGCAGAGCTACGCGGAGGGCTGGAGGCCGGGCACGTGGGAGGAGAAGGTCGACGCGCGGCCCTGCATCGCCCCGCCGCTGTACACGCAGGACAAGCACGAGTACTACAGGTGCCCGCCCGCGGCCGCCGGCCTCCCGGGGTGGGCGGCCTCCTTCCTCCCTCCCGGCCCGCCCCGTTCCAAAAGCGCCTGACCGAGTCACGGTCACGTTTGCCCACACTTGGTGTGTTTGAGCGAGGCCTCGGGAATGGCAGTCTCGTCACCCCAAGTTGCCGTCAGAAGACACCCCTGTGCCGAGCTCACACCTCGGCTCTGACAGCTCGGAGGACACAGCAGCTCTTTAGGAGACACTGTCTTGGGGACCCGTTGCCGTCACGGCTGGGCCCTGAAGCGCAGTCATTCCAGCAGGGTCCCGTCATTGTGTCGTCCCGTCCCTCAGAGGAGCTTCCGCGGTTCGTCAGACCAGACGCAATTCATGAATTCATGAATTCCGGAAAAATCCTCACAAGAACGTGACTTGTGATCGCGGCTCACGAGTTTTCCTGAGGAGGAAGAGCCGAGCGAATGGAGGCCGAAGGGCGCGTGTGTCTAGATTCTGCTCGTTGCCCGTGGAAAACAAGTTGGACTAAGGGGGCCTGTGGCTTTTCTTTTCCAGAGGATGGTTTTGGGGCTACGAAGAAACACGGGGTTTAAACGTTTCCTGTCTGTCTGTTCAAGGATCGGCTTCTATCATCGCGCCTGTGCTTCTGAGAAACACGTCGGCACGGTAGGTGCGGTCCGCTCGGTGGCCGGTCAGTGGACGAGGCTGTGCGTGCGTGTGTGTGAGTGCATGTGCACATGCACGTGTGTACGCGCGTGTGTGCATACTCACGTATGCATGTGCATAGTGTGCATGTATGCAGATGCATGGGTACGCATGTGTACGTGCATTGTGTGCGTATGTGTATGCATGTGCGTGTGTACGTGTATGCAGGTGTGAGTGCATGTGTGCACGTGTGTGCACGTGCACATATATTTGTGTGTGCATGTGTGGGCGTGCATACTCACGTGCGTGTGCATACAGCGCATGTATGAGTGCGTGCATGCCGGTGTGTGCGTATGTGTGTGCATAGACATGTGTGCGCACACTTGTGTGCTGTCCTGCTAGCATCAGGACACCTGGCTGTGGCTCATGTGACCTTATTCCCTGTCCCACACCCACCGCACAGCAAGACGGGCCGGGCCAGGCCATGGGGATCGATGACAGAGCTGTAGGTGTCCTTGGGGAAAGGCCAGGGGAAGGCCCTGGGTTGGGGTCAGTGGCACGGTGCCCTGAGTCTCTGCCAGTGGCGCAGCCTGCCGTCCTCACGGGGTGCTCCTCGGAGCCGCTGTTTTTGAACTGCTGGGCGGGGGTCACGCTGCTGGCTGGTGAAGTCGGATTCACATCCAGTTTGCTCCAGGGTCCCTGTCTGAGGTGGTGGTGACGAGGCAGAGTGCGGTTGGATGTGGGGGCCCTGGGGGAGGTGGCAGTGAAAAGCAGAGGACAGGGACGAGGGAAGCAGCTGGACGGGAAGAGGAGGCCGTTCTATTTCCTGCATCCGCCGGGGTGATGGCACAGCCTGCCCGTGGGCGTGGGGACGCGTGGCCGAGGCGAGTGAGGGCGAGGATGGGTGGGACGCGCGGGGCCTGGACGGCTTCGAGATGATGGGCCGGGCGGCGGGCCGGAGCCGGCTGCGAGGGCCCGGCGTGGCGGAGGCTCGTCTGAGTGCGTCTCTCCCGCACGGCCCCGCCATCCTGACCTTGCAGTGGTCCCGAGGGCTGGAGCCACTTCCACAGATGCGCTGTGGGCGGCGGGCGGCTGCCCGGGGCCCCTCCTGTGGCGGTGTGCCGGCCCTGCCGCCCGCTCCCCACGGTCCCTGCTCCTCCCGGAGCGCAGCTGCCCGCCCTCGCCACCGGGGGCGCCAGGGGTCAGCGGGAAAGGGACAAGTCAGCTGGTGTGTGGAGGAGGCGGCAGGGGGCAGGGCTTGGCAGGCGGGCGCCACGTTCTTGGGAGCCTGGCTGTAGAGTGACCTGCTGGGCCCCTGCACGGCCTGCCACAGCCCACGATGCGCCTCGCACCCCGGAAGTCCGCGCCCAGCGCAGCTTCTGTGCGTCCCAAGGCTCGTCAATGCTCTGCGTCCACAGAGTCACAGCGCTGTCCCCGGTGTGCCAGGACGCCAGGCCAGGGCCCCTCCCCGTCCCTTTCAGCCCATTTCCCTGTTTGGGCCACCATGGGGCGAGCTGGGCCTTTGACCACAAAGCGCAAATGGGTCCGTCACAGGCCAGCAGCCCTCTGCTTGAGGAGCCAGATCATCAGCTGCGGGAAAGGAAGCACAGGGCTGGGGCCCCCTGTCACGCTCCGGCCACATGGGCGTCCCAGGCAGCGTCCTCCCCAAGCACCGCTGGGTTTTGGAAGCACATCTGGCTGCAGCTCGGCTGTGTGGGCCACGTGGGCTCGCCGGCCAGTTTCTCCTGAGTCTAGTTTTCTGGGTAGAACGGAATTGAGCCCAGAGAGAGACTCGTGCCTAGGAGGCCCCTGACAGCTGCGGGCTGGGCAGTGAGGGGCGTCACCCCACCGGTGGCTCAGCAGACTCAGCACCTCGGTAAAGACCTGGAAACCGCGGGCGGGAGATGCGCCCCTCACCAGACAGGGTCAGCAGGCCCAGGAAGACGGAGCACGGGAGGGGCAGCAAAGGGCCCACGCGGGAAACGGACAGGGTCCAGGGCAGGCCAGGCCGCCGGGAGGTGGGCCCAGCCCCCGACGTGGTCACGTACGCGGTGGGGGGTGCGCAGGACTGCACGCTGCTGCTGCTGCGGGCAGGAGGCTTTGGGGCCGTTGCTGGGGGGCAGTTGGCCTTCGGGTTGGATGGCAGGCCTGTGACAGCCCCCACCAGGAAATGGCGACGTGTCCTTCAGCTGCAGGTGGATGAAGGGGCTGCGGCCTGTGCAAAGCTGAAGCGTGACTCAGTCGAGAAAATGGAAACCCGCTGCTGCCTCGACAAGGATGCGTCTCAGTGTGGTGCCGCGTGAAAGGGCGCAGTCGTCCGCAGGACACAGCTGGCCTGCAGTGTGGGGGCACCAGGGTGGGCGTGGCCACACGGCGTGCATCGTGGGTGCGGGCATTAGGTCGCATGCGTGGGGATGCGCGTTTCTGCAGGCGCCCTTTGCACGCTGACCCCAGAGGCCACCCTGGTGCCGCTCACTCCCGTGTCTTCCCAGAACAACTCTGCTCGTGACGGCTCCCTTTGCTGACACGCGCGGTCGCACCTGCTGTGTGCACGTGCGTGTGGCCTCACGTCTTCTTCCCACGTAATGATGTGTCTCGGGTGTTGCACCCACAGAGGTCCCCATGTCCTTTGACAGTCATTTCTGCACAGATGTGTGATAACTCACTGAACCGGCCGAGTTGGTGGCCTTGGGCTGGTTCTGGTTGTTGGTGCAACAAACAGGAAACGTTTTTGCACGGGTGTGGGGGGTGAAAACGGAGGCTCACACCCAGAGCAGGAGTGGCCGGGCCACGGGGCGTGTGCCCTCTGGTGCCATCCGGGGCTGGGTGCGGCGGGCTCTGGCGCTGGGGGGCAGAAGGGGCCCCTGGTCTGTTGGGTTGTGTTTCTGTGATTTCAGAGTGAGGCACGTTTAACAGCTGTTTTGGAACGTTTTTCTATAGAGCATTTATTTAAACCTTTCGCCAGTTTCTGTCTCTACAGGAGGTTTTAGTTTTTGTGTGTTCACGTTCTCGGTTGTTTCTCTCACGGCTTCTGGGTCTTAGTCCTATCTTTACCATCCTGGTATTCTTAAAAGTCCTTGCCTGTCGCCCTGGCAGTGCAAGCGTCCACCCCTCACTCTAACTGCTGAGGTCTGCTCCGTGTGACTGACGTGGCCCCGTCGCCGCCCCCTGGCGTGACATGCCTTCTCTCCCTGCCATGTGCCATGGGGTTGCCCAGCCCCACGTGGACGTGGGCCTGTTTCTGGAGTGTCCCCTCTGAAGCTGCAGGGGCTCGGTTACCTCGTGAAGTGCAGCCTCTCGGCCCTCGCTTTGCAGGCAGGAGTCGGCGGGTCCCTGAAGAAGGGACTAGCTTTTGGCCTGAGAAGTACACATGTGACAAGGCACGCCTGGTCCCTGTTGTGTCGAGGCCACTTTCTAGAGCAGGAGTAAAGACTGGACTCAGCCTTCGTGGCGTCCCCTGTTGCGTGGCCTCCCTGGGGGTTGGCAGGCTGCCTGGCTCTGAACCGTCTCTGTGTTCCTGGCGGGAGCCCCTTCGTCGGGCATGACCCCTCTGGGTGCTGCGGGTTCTCTCTGCTCCCCTTACCTCGTTCTGTTCTCCTTTTCGCTGCCGGTCACCAGTTGGCCTGGTAACATCTGGATCGGGCCGGACGGAGGGACGTCACGGCCACTGGGCTTACTCGGGAATTAAAGACCGTCTCAGAATCGCGGTGTGCATGGCTAGATAGCCACTCCTTAGTGACTGGCCCACAGGCTCCCTGGTGGCCCAGCCAAGGCAGTGCCCTCTGTCCATCCCGATAGCCCCGGCCCCGGCCCCTCCCTGACGCCGCTTTCTGGAGCACGAGCCCATGGTCCTCTTTACAGTCAAACCCCCTCTCCTGTTTGAACCAGGTCCGTGATGCTGGACAGAGCCGAGAACCTGCTGCACGACCATTACGGGGGCAAGGAGTACTGGGACGTGAGTGCCGCTGCGGGCGTCCGTCTCAGACGCCGGGGCTCCTGCCCTCCGCCTGGCCGGCCGAACGCTGAGGCTCCGGGCAGCACTGGGTGTGGACGCCCCGCCATGGGCCTCCCGCGGTGGCTCGATGGCCGTCCTTGCGGTCCCCCGGTTTGCTGTTGAGCTGCAGCTTTGCTGTGCAGGGCGCCTCACCTCTGGGAAGGAAGGCGGCGTGGCTGTGTTCCGCAGACTGCACTCTGTGCCCGTGACCTGTGCGCCTGCTTCACCGTGCAGGGCGGTGCCCCTGGTGCCACCTAACCATAGAGCGACTGGCTCGTCCTCGTCCCAGGGCACCCGCACCGTTGCCCTGCGTCAGGAGCCCAAAGAAATGGGAGTCACGTCCCCCTGCAGCCGCTGACCTGCCCTGTCTGGGTCGTGGGACTCGTGCGGGGAGACCGGGCCGAGCAGGGG
The DNA here is from genome assembly GCF_902729225.1 of Pteropus medius. Classification (NCBI taxonomy): domain Eukaryota; kingdom Metazoa; phylum Chordata; class Mammalia; order Chiroptera; family Pteropodidae; genus Pteropus; species Pteropus medius. Next base: position 283,854 of record NW_024350919.1, on the reverse strand, counting down.
CCCCCGGTGGGAGCCGTGCTCCCCGGACTCGTGCCTGGGCTGCCCCTAGGGCAGGTCCTTTCAGAGGCACAGAGTGCCGTTATCACCAGTGGGGACGGCGCAGCTCTGTGCCTCGTCAGCGTCGTGGGCCCCCCACTGGCCTTTAAGCACGGGGACCCCGTCAGCCACTCTCCCTCAGCCGGACTCGGCCCCAGGCCCAGGGGACCTCGGGTAGGGGCTGGGGTCGTGGATGTTGGCTGTGTGGTAAGAGTGCTCGTGAGTCTGAGGCTCACTGACGTGCTGACGGTTGATGACCTGTCACCCTGCCAGGTGGCCCCAGTGACCGCGTGGGCCTGGGCCCGGCCCGGCTTGGCCTTGGGTGGGGGGGGCAACTTGTCCCAGGCATTGGCGTCAGGTTCTTGGGGGTGGGACCGGGGTGCAGTGGGGAGGGCTGCGGGCACTCAGTGCGTGTTCTCTGCCCCAGACCCGGCGGAGCATGGTGTTTGCCAGGCACCTGCGGGCTGTGGGCGACCGCTTCCGAAGCCGGTACCTCAACTCCACCGACGAGGCTGACGGGACCCCCTTCCAGGAGGACTGGACCAAGATGCAGGTGGCTGCGGGCCTGGCAACCATCTCCGGGTGCATGAGTAGCCGCTCCCTTTACAGAGGGTCAGGCGGCATTGGCATGATTGTTCCCTTGGGCGTCACCTCCCTCACACAATCCGCATCACCCTGACTATGGTGGACGCTGCTCCCGGGGCAGCGGGGGGGCGGGGGGCTCCAGACCCGGCTCTGTGCGGGGAGCCGGGTTGGCGCAGGCGCCAGCTCCGGAGCAGGGCGGGAGCGAGGCGGTCACGCCCAGCCTGCTCTTCACGGCGCGGGCGCGGTAGAGGCCACCGCTCCCCGCCCACCCCGGCCCCGGTCACCCTCTGGTCTGGCGTCACCCTTCTCCAGAGTTGTTTCTGAAAGCTTGGGGTTTTTGTGCAGTTTAATGTCCACAGACGGATGACTCGCTGCTTTTTTACGCCGACCTCGTCTCTGAGCATGTTCGGTGCAGCGCGGTGTCCGTGTCAGCGGCTCATTGCTCTTTGGCGAGGCGCTCGGGCCGTTTGCGGCGGGGGCGCTGTCAAGCCGCAGTGGCCAGTACTTGGACGTGCTCACTGCGGGGGAAGCGGCGCTGACGAGGGCCTGGCTCCCCGCCCCCCTGTCCCCCCACTCCCTGCTGCACTCAGGCTGGAGGGTGCGCTGGACCCTCCATGGCCTTCGAAAGACACCTGGCCTCCGCGAGTCCCTCAGAGGGGCTCACGTGCGTCCCCTCCGCGTCCCCAGCCCTGCACCTGGACGCTGGCACGGCTCGTCGGCCCGCGTCAGCGTGTCTGGTCCTGCTCTGCCAGGTCAAGCTGGGCTCCTCGCGGGGAGGCCCGTACTTGGGGGTCCACCTGAGGAGGAAAGACTTCATCTGGGGGCACAGGGAGGACGTGCCCAGCCTGGAGGGAGCCGTGCGGAAGATCCGCAGCCTCATGGAGCAGCACGGGCTACAGCAAGTGTTCGTGGCCACTGACGCCGCGCCAGCGGGTAGGCGGCTCCCACGGGGTCTGGGCGGCCCCGGGCGCGTGTGCCACCCCCTGCCGCGCTGCCTGTCGGGAGGAGGGCGCTGCGTCCTGGTGGTGTCCCCTGCCCCTTCGCCCCGTCAGGAGGCCCTGTCCAGCGCCCGCGGGCCGGTCAGCGCCCCTCCTTTGCAGAGCACGAGTTGCTCCGGCGGCTGCTGCCCGAGATGGTGAGGTTCGAGCCCACGTGGGGTGAGCTGGAGCTGTACAAGGACGGCGGCGTGGCCATCATCGACCAGTGGGTCTGCGCCCACGCCAGGTGCTGTCCGCCACGCGCCCCCGCGGGTCACTGCCCCTCAGGCCGCCCCGCGGTCCCGGCCTCTCCTGACCTTTCGCTCAGCGACCCCCAGGCTGACGTGGTCCTTCGCTCTAGGCTTCCCCCTTGTCTGCGGCCATCGCCGCTTCACCCCAAGGCCCCCTTTTTCTCACCGGGCTGAGGGGGTGGCCGGGAGCACGGCCCCCCCTTCCCAGCCCTGCTTCCCTGGCCTGGGTCCCGTCCTGGGGAGCGCATAGGCTGTCCCGCGGGTCTGGAAGCACAAGGCCTCCACTTGGTCGTCGTCGTGGGACTGTCCTGGGGCCGGGCCTGCGTGAGGGGAAGTGGGGCCTGGGTCTCCCTGTGTCCCTGTCCCCGCTAAGGGCTCATCTTCCATCAGCCCGGGATGGGGGGGTCAGAACACCCCAAGGGAAAGGGGAAGCGAGAGCAGACCGGCCTGTTTCCCTGTTCTCAGAGTGCTCGGGCCCGCTGGGCAGGCGCCCGCGTCTGGTTCTCACGGGCCGACCTGGGCGCCGTGGGGGTGGCCCCCGGGGGGGTGGGGGCTGAGGGACTCGGCCTGTGCCGCTTGGCCGGACTTCCGTGGGAGAGCCAGGCAGCGGCTCAGTCTCCGGAGCCCCCGAGGCCCGTGCGCTCTGGAGCTCCGTGCCTTGGCCGCCCGCCCCACACGTACCCGGGTCTGGCGGGCGTCCTGGGGGGCAGGCTTCCGGGGCGTCGGTTCCGTTCTCGCTGTCCTTGGGCTGGCGGCCGCAGGCGATTTGCTCCTGCCACCCGGGCCTGTGGCTCTGAGCCTGTCCTGAGGCCAGGATCCAGCAGGCGCCTCAGGTCTGGCCCAGGCCGGCCCTGTCTGTCCCTTGAGTCCTGGAGACCCTCGGCCGGGCCCACTAGCCTGGCCTTGGGCTCTCAGCTTCGAATCCATCCTGCCAGCCAAGGCCACTTGGCCCTGGTGACTGTCACAGGGCGCCCAGAGCGCAGAGGCCTGGCAGGCGGGTGGTGGGCGGTGCTCGGCTTGTCCGGTGGCGCGGGTGACCGCGTGTCGCTCTGCAGGTTCTTCATCGGCACGTCTGTCTCCACGTTTTCCTTTCGGATCCACGAGGAGAGGGAGATTCTGGGTTTGGACCCCCGGACGACGTACAACCGCTTCTGTGGGGACCAGGAGGCGGCGTGCGAGCAGCCCACTCACTGGAAGGTCGCGTACTGAGCCGGACCTGTCCTCGCGCGGTTGGCTCGCGGGTGTCCCTCTGATGACGTGTGTCGCCGTGGGGGCCCCCCCGCCGCTGGCTGCGCGACCGTCACGTCTCGAGATCTCAGGCCCAGAGGAAGCCACACACGCAGGCGCGGCCCGCGGACACGTGAGCCCCGCCACGCCTGGCGCTGAACCCGTTCCTGGCATCTCCTCCAGCTGCCTGTGAGGGGACCGCCCGGGGACTGCCTGCGCCTCCACCAGGGTCTCAGGCCACGTCTCAGCCCTCAGTGGCCAGTGCGGCCGTGGAGGCCGCAGCCTGAGCCCCTTGGCGCAGTCTGGAGGGCGGCGATGCCCCCGGGCTCGGCGTGGTGGAGTCTGTCGGTCGTTCTGGCCCCGCGGTGGCTTCGCCTGCGTGTGGCCTCGTGTGACTGGAGGAAAGGTGGACACCTGGCCGAGCCGGGACTGAGGCCCTGGGGGCCTGTGAAGCCGCCTTCTGCCTTCTCTTGGGTCCGAGTGCCAGGAAGCTCCACGGCGGGTCTTGAGTGATCTGTCCTGTCGTTGCGGGAGAAACCCTCGTGGCCGTGGGCGGCTAACGGGTGGCCCCACCATTGTCCGGGTGGCTGCCTCTGTGTCGGTCCGCAGCGAGCTGGGGAGCAGCCTGGGGGGCTGCTGTCTGGGCCGTGGGCACAGCTGTCTCCTGGGACGCTCTTCCGGGCCTTCAGCACTGCCACCACCGGGGCATCCCCGGGCATGCAGGGCGGCCGTGGCGTGTGGTCACAGGGCGCCACCCCGTCTCCTCCGACCAGGAACCCTGACCTCAGGGACGCCCCGGTGGCCATGGGCACGGGGGGCCTTCTGCTGGGCCCGGCAGTCGGGTCTGAAGCCTCGGGCTCTGCCTCCTCCTCAGCTTCGAAGTCAATCCTGAGCACGCACTGGGGCCCTGTGGTGTCACAGCTGGGCATAGTGACGTGGGATATTTATTCTGTCCCCATTTGTACAATCAAATATTAGTAAAGTAAGTTTTCTAGAAAGCCAAAATTCTGGAAACGGTGCCTTTACTCAGGTCGCGTCTTGCTGGCTGGGCGTGGCAGAGCTGGGGACCGACCATCGTCACCTCCTTAGGGAGGACAGCTTCGGCGCGTGGGTGCGCCGGGCAGCCCTGCACCAGGACGTCATGAGCTGAGTGGGCCCCTCGCGGCCCTGCCACCTCGCCCCGGCCAGGCCCCGGGAGGGGCTGGTCTCCATCGCGTGGCAGCCATCAGGGTGCACAGGCGCTGTTCCCACGGGATGGGGACGGCCGTTGTGATGTCATCTGTGATGTGGCCCCTTTGTCCTTGGCCTGCAGGGAGGACAGTGTCATGGAGACCCTTCTCTTACCAGTTGGCTTTGGCTTGGCTCCCAAAGCCTGATGGCCTCTGGAGTCTGCGTCTCAGCAGGTGACATATCCCTGGGGCTGCAGTGACAAAAGTGTCCCTTTGCTAATAATGACCGTCAGTGCCATCGTGTCAAAGTGGCCTGGCTGTGAGTCCCGGCTGCCGAGAATCGGGGACCTCCTCTCTTCAGACAGCTGAGGCCGATGGTGCACCCCACCATCACACCCTTGAGCCAGAGAGGCCTGGAAGGGGTCCTTCGTGAACCTGCAAGGTCATGGCCGGGTCCTCCCGGGCAGGGCGTCGCTGACCCACGGGCACCCGCCATGCCATGTAGAAGCACCCGCTGCCGTGCAGGCCAGGGTGACAGGCCAGCTCCTCCTGGAGGTGGCGGGACTCGGCGCCGTGACCACACAGCCCGCTGGGCTCCCCGGGGCGTTGGGCTTGGAGCGGAGCTGTGGTTCTAGGCAGGAGCCTCGGCCGGGGGGAGGGTGGCAGAGCCCCTCGGCCGCTCCGCCACCGGCTGCCCCTGTCAACATCAGTCCTTTCTCCACTCAAGGGAGACTCGTCAGCTGCCATTCCCACGCGGCTTTCTGCGTTTTGTTTGTTGTGACTGTGTTTTGACAGGGGCCGGGCAGAAGGGTGCGCTGCAGACGGCCGCTTCCCCCCAGCCCACCAGACCCGCCTGCAAGGCCCGGGCACCATGAGGCCAGGGAGGACCCGAGGGGCGATGGGAGCGGAGGGCCCCTGAAGAGGCTGCTTTTGGGCCAGGGGTCCCTTCCGGCATCACCCCTGTCTCCGCCTAGGGAACCAGAAGTTTCTAAGACACAGATCCACAGAGCAGCCATGTTGGAAGGGTGGGGACGTGGAGCCCACTCGGTCCTCTCTTGTCTACATAGGGGGTCTTCCTGCACTTGGAGCGCCATCTCCCCCAAAGCCCCCACCCCAGCATATGTGATGCTCTGGTCACTGTGGGCCAGAGACCCTGACCCCTGGAGGCCTCTGAGCCAGCAGACCCTGACCCTGCGTCCCCGCTCCGTGGCTGGTGCCCTGCTGCCCTGCCACAGTGGACCTGGCATCTTTCAGGCTTGGCCCCCTTAGGTGACCTTGGGAGGCACTCCTGTTACCATGCACCCCAACCCCGCCACCTCCGGCAGGACAGGCTGGTTCCCAGAGGGGGCGGGAACAGTGCGGGCCTTGGAGCAGGTCTGCACACTGTCACCTCGTCTCTGGGAAACAGGCTCAGAAGTGAAACAAATGGCTAGAGCTAGGGCCACTGCCCGGCCGCTGTGCTCTGCTGCCTGGCCGAGAAGCCACATGGGGGACACATGGCGTAGTGTGTAGTCACCTGCTTCAGAGGAGCTGAGCCCTCAGCCCAACAGGTCCCCGTGACACCCACTGAGCATGGGAGCCTGCTGCAGCCCGGAGCTGGCCGACACCTCCCTGGCAGGTCCTGACCACAGACTCCAGGGTGACAGATAATAGCTTGGCCTCTAATTTGGGATGATTTGTTCACATCAACAGATATTCACTCTGTGCACACACAGCGAAGAAACGGGAACAAACAGGCGTCACAGGTGCTTCTGGGGTTCAGACCCAGGGGGGCACGCAGCAGCTGGCTCCAGCCTCCTCTCCAGCACAGGCGGGGGCGCAGGGGGCTGCGGCTGTGATTGGGGCTGCCACGTGCCAACCAACCTGGTCGGGACCCGCGTCCTGAGCCAGGTGACCATCCCGTCCCTTCCCAAAACACAAGCTAAGGCTCAAGTCCCCTGGGTCTGACCCGGAGGTGAGTGGCCGCCCTCCGGTCGGGGTGGCATTTGGCCTCGTGACGTGAGCGCAGTGCCTTCCCCGCCGAAGCCCAAGCGTTCTTGGTCCCCCCCACCCCGTGGGAGCTACGAGCCCCCAGGACCCCAGGAGACTCTGCCACCTCGCGGACAGCTCAGCACCATCTGGCTGTCAATGCTGTCCCCTGTCCCCGGTCCTCAGCTGGGTAGTGGGGACCACCACTGAACCCTGACCCTGGCCACAGAGCTGAGGGGACACAGACGCCACACGGAGCAGTTTGTGCCACACGTGGAGGCACATGACCAGATCTATGGGCAGCCCAGGAGGGCCCACCACCCGAAATGAGGACAGGGGTCCCCAGGAGGGGGAGGCCAGCCTGGAGCGCCCTCAGCAGCCGAGAGACGGCCCGGGACTCCGTGACCCGGGCTCCGCGTCCTGGGGGACGAGCTGCCCTGCCACCCCCCGCGCTGCCGGATCCCGGCACCGTCTGCTCCCTGGTCGTCCCCTCCCTCCTCCCGGCCACATTGACTGACTAATGAAGGCTGATGCGAGAAATGGCCTGTGACAAATAGATCCTCTTGTTTCTATTAAAGGCCTTTTCAGGACAAACGGGGGTGGCTCCATGCCTCCCACGGCGGGGCCCCGGCGGCCGCGTGCGGCCGTGTGCACGTGGACAGGCGTGTGGGCCCCGCGGTGCCGTCAGCACGTTCCCCGAGTGAACGAGACGAAAGCCCCCGAGGCCCCCCGCGCCTCGTCCCTGCGTCTCCTGGGTGCTTGCTGGTGGGTCCTCGCCAGCCCCAGGGTGCTGCGGGTCCAGGAAGGCAGTCGAGGGACACTCGAGCCCCGGCCCCCGTGGTCCAGCCCGTGCCGGAGCCCAGTGGGCTTGGTGAAGAGACGGTGACATGAGCATAAGCAGACAGGGACCCGAGGCCTCTGGGGATGGCGGTTTGTAGAGCAAGTGCTATTTTGCATGAGTGGGGACGTCCCAGGGAGCAGTGGACACGGTGGATGCCTGGAGAGAGGGTGGGGCTGGGCGGGACAGCCGGGCCACGTGTGGTCATTGGCTGTGAGCACGGGGGCTGATAGGGCAGGACATGGGAGCTGCTGAGACCGCAGTGCCCAGGACACAGCCCTGGACGTCGTGTGGACACAGGCCAAGCCGGGGTGCACGTGAGGGGAACCCCCAGAGACCAGAAACCACGGAAGAGCGTGAGTCCTCGGGGCACCGGATGGCCAAGTGCTCTGTCTGGGACCCCGGACCCTGCCAGCCAGGGTCCTGGGTGTACCAGCTGGGGACAGGGACCAGGAGCCACAGGACGTGGGCCTGTGTGGGCAGGATTGAGGCGTGACTTCTGTGAGCCTCGCTCTGGCAGGGGGTGGCAAAGAAAAAGCCTCCCCACCCTGAGAATTTCTAACAAGCCGTCCTCACGCGGGTTTAGATTCTGAAGTGCACACGTGTGTGTGCACACAGATACCTGCACACACACATGCACGTACACGCACACGTGTACACACACACGTGTACACGTGCACACATACTTGCACGTGCACGCACACATGCATGCACACACACATGTGTACTTGCACATGCACACACACGTACACTCACACTGCATGCCCGGGGTGCCTCAGGGCCTTGCAGAAGCACGCGCAGGCCGTGGGGGGCCATGGGGGGCCATGGGGGGGCGGCACGCGCCCTCAGTGCCCCAGCAGCCCCGCCGGGCGGGCTCGCTCCAGGAGGTCGGCTCTGAAATGTAGGGAAACGTTTCCAAGCACGGTCCCTCCTTCCGTCACCAACGTCGCTCTCCTCCGTGGACTCGTCCTCGGCGCCGTGCTGGTGCTCATTCAGGTGGCCGTGTTTCCGGGGGACCCCGGGCGTCTCTGCTGCGGGACCTCGTGTGCACCACGGGAGAGCGGGTGGCTGCGGTTTCCCGGCGCTCGTCCCAGCTCCCCGGCAAAGACCGCGCTCCGGCCCGGGGTCCACGCCCGCGACCTGGGACGGGGCCCTTCTGGCCGTCACAGGGAGAGCGCGTCCCGGCGGCCTGGGTGCCGGGAGCTGTAGAAAGGGCTCCGTAACTGCCCGCGAGCGGGAGCGACAGCACGAGTGACCGTCTGAAATCCGCCTCTCCGACGAGAGCGGGCAGGGTGTGGCGGCCGCGGGGCAGGCGCGGTGGCAGTGTGGGTGGCCGGCTCCGTCCTCTCCCGCGAGGGGCCCCAGCTGCGTGGGGCGGCCTGCAAGCCCCGGCTCTCCCCGGACCGACTGCAACGTCGTCGTCACTGGCACCAGCCTAGCTCCCACGCAGCCAGTCACGGAGCTGTGCGCCTCGGCCCAGCGGGGACAAAGCTCAGGAACCGTCTCCCCCCCCGGGGCCGGCGTGCGGTCGCCCCTCACCGCGCTACCCACGTCCGGAGGGCTGGGCGGACGGCGCGGTGACGGGGACACCCCATGAGTCCCCGCGCGTCCCCCACACGGCCCGGCAGGCGGCCCCGGAAATGCCAGCTGCTTCCAGCCACCTCCAGCCGCCCTCAGCCCTCGGTGCCTTCGGGGTCTTCCTGAATGGCGCCTTCCCGTGGTTCCGCGGCCGCCATGGCCACCTGTCCGTCCGCGAGGTGACGCGGGCCTGGCACCGAGCGGGCGGCAGGCCCTGCCATGGGACAGGAAGCCTCGCGCACTTGGACAGCCGGGACCCTCCGTGGAGACCCCCCTCCCGCCCACACGCAGTGGAGCGCGCCCAGGAAGCCGGCCCGGGGAAGCAGGACAGCCCGAGTGCCACCACCCGCAGCGTCCGCGATTGGCTCGGGCTCCGGGGAGACACGAGCCGGCAGCAGCCGCCCCGTCCGCCCCGTCACCCCCACCACGACACGCTGCACGGCCCACGGCCCCGGAACGACATTCTCCTTCCAAGCAGATCCCCCCGCAGGACACCGAGGGCTCACGGTCCCCTAGGGGCAGCGGGTGTGTGAGGCCGGAGGAGGAGCCTGGTTTGGCCCAATCCCAGCGCCTCCATCTGTCCTGCTGCCCGCCTCGCCCACTGGAAGGTCCTGCTGCTTCACCTGGACAAGGATGCTCCCAGGCCGGCCATCCTGCCCAGCTCACGGCCCCTGCAGCCTAGTCCGCGGTCACGTGTGACTTCTGAGCACGGGGCCGTTTCTCCCAGGGACTGACGGGGGCTTCATAGTGCAGTGGTCACGTCAGGACGAAGAGGCGGCCTGTGCAGGGCGCTCCCGGGTTCGTATGACTTTGGATGGGCAGGGAAGGAGGCGGACGAGGGCGTGTGGGGCGAGCGAGGACCCTGCCGTGGCCGGCTGGGGCTTTTTCCTGGGAGGGCCGGGGGTGGGGAAGGTGTGTGAGCCAGTGCAGGCTCGATGGTGCTGGCCAGGGACAGCCGTGCACCTGCCACCAAGCTGCCTGCTGCTCGTCCTGGACCGAATGTGCCCATCAGATCACAGGCTGGCGGCTGGGGGCCCCGAGTCCCCATCCTGGAAGGGACGGAGCCTATCACTACCCCCGCCCAGGACCCACACCTAGAGCTCCGAGCGACTGTGCCCTGGGCCGAGCAGGGCCAGGGCTGGGCCGATGACGGGGAGAGTTCAAGAGCAGTAGGAGCAAGGCGGTTGGGGACATAATCAGTTCATGCTGCTTCCGAAAATGTGAGGTTTTATGTCACCCGGAACCCAGTGGCGTATACACAGCGCTGACACCCAAGTGAGCAGGCGTGGTCCAGGAGCACGCAGGGGCCGGGCACGGTCCCTGCTAGCGCAGCCTCTTGCTCCCCCCGTGACCTGAGGGAGACACTGCTCTCTGGCCAGGGGATATGGCACTCAGGGCCACGGGCTGTTGTCCCCCCATGTCACCTGCCTGCTCCCCACCTTGCCCTGGGGCCTCCGGACCAAACACCAGCATTTACACCCTCGCCTCAGGCTCTCTTGTCTAGGGAGCCCCGGTAAGCCGCGTCCACACCAAGGGCACAGGGGGCGGAGAACGGCCACGGGGACGTCTGTCTCTTACGTATGGCAGAGCCGATGCCCTGAAAAACTCTTCCCAAGAAAGTAATTGCATAGCTGGATTAAAAGAAAACATAAAACACATCACAGATCTTTCATGAAAACAAGAAACCGCAAGGCACGAAACAGGAAAATCGAGGCAAACGAGACCCAAACCAGCTTCAGATCTGACTCTGCCTGGCAGACCTGAGCGAGCCAAAGCCACATGGGCTCGGAGAGAGGAAAGCAGTCTGAGGCCCTCCCCACGGCGGGGGCCACGGACGAGGCCCCTTCAGAAGCTGAGACTCAAAGGCGAATGGAAGCTGAGCGCAGAAGCAGACACAGGAAGCCTTCCGTCCTCGGCCCCGACACCGAGGCAGGCGGCTGCTCCCCCGAGAGTTCATAAACTCAAGCCAGACCTCGCTGGAGGTGGTGAGGTGAACTCAGGCCGTGCGGTCCCAATTTCACCCTGATCGTTTACAAAAATGGTCCCGTATTGCTGGCATCCCCCAGGTGACAGAAGCAAATGAAAAGCTTTTGGGAGAAAAATCAAGTCAAGAACTCAAAGGGTTCTGACCAAATACTCCTGCGAAGCAAACGGGCAGTTGATGACCAGTCAGAGAACAAAGGAAACCAGTCCCCTAAAGTCCAGCGTCTAGACAACAGATTAGAGACGGCCAAAGAGAGAAAAAGTGAACCGAAAACCAGATCTAGAGAAATCACGCCAGAACACAATCTAGAGGAACAGAGAGATGGAAAACCACGGAGGACCGGCCTCACGTCGAATGAGATTTTTTGAAGAAAATGATAGAACGGAGGAGAGGCCATGTTTTAAAAGACGACAGCTGAGAATTTTCCGGATAAAGGTAACTGAAAGATCAGTAAACCTGGTAAATTCATAGGGGGATAAACAAAAGTAAGTTATATCCAAATAGACGACAGTAAAGCTGCAGAAACCACGAAAAAAGAGAAGATTTTCTAAAATAGTAAAAAGAAAAAACGTATTATCTACAAGGGAGCGACTGTTGACATCTCATCCATATCGATGGCAGCAGAAAACAGTCTAATAACAGCGCTTGGTGTGAATTCCTGTGAGATGCAGACTTGGGTCCGACGAGGCTCCAGCCCCTCTTCCTCCCTCACGCTATTATTGTTGGGAGAGGAGGAGGCATCTGAAAATGCGAAGGGCGGGGCCTGCAGGAATGACCGACTCAGCCGGTTCAAGTCCACTCCCGACCGCCCTCTCCCGCACCTCAAGGATTCTCCAGCTCACATCCGCCGATTCATAGCTTGCTACCCCACTAACGTCCTTCCTCATCTCTGTAGCCGTGTAGGAATAACGAGACTGTTAAACTGCCTGTTATGTTACAGTCGGGGCTCAGCCTTTGGATAGGAATCCGCTGAGCGCTGCTGGCATCAGTAAGCGCTGCTTTCTGCTTACAGCCTGGGTGTCCCGTGGGTCCATTTGAGAATCCAGTGACGGTGCTGACGATGCCAAGATCGTGGTGGGTTCTACAAGGCAAACGACCCGTAAAGAGGCAAGACCAGGGGTCTGGGAATCCCTCCCCGCTTGCAGCCCCCACCCGAAGCTCCCCCTCCCGTCCCGAGTCACGAGGCACACGTGAAACCTCAGACAGGAATCACGCGCCCCGTGCACGGACCCTGCGGGGGTGTGTAAGCCCGAGAAACCGAACCGCAGGAGCTCGCGCTCGGTGTTAACCCCACGCGCTCCGCGGGCCGATGAATTCTCCTTCCTCCAACAAAGCTGTCTGAGCGTCCAGTTTCCTCCGCCGGGTGTGGCTTTCTGCGACACTGTGACCTTCATACTTTACGTATATGTTACAAACCGGACAATACGTTGTTATAACTACATAATTTTATGTCTTTTAAAGAAACAAGTGAACTGTTTCTCCAGTGCGAAGCCTCTGACGTCACAGCTGTGTCCCTCCCTTCGCCCCAAATCGCCCCTCCCCCAAATCTCGCCCCCTTCCTAGGCCTGCAGCTGGGTGTCTGGGGGGTGGGTTTCTGTCATGATGTCATCCTGGCGTCGGCCCCCCACTGCTCTGGGCAGAGGCCCCACCCAAGGGAGGCAGGGGTCGTCTGGGCCAGCCAGGGGTGGGGCGGGAGAGAATGGTGGGGGGTCCTCATGGCTGCAGCCACACCCACCGGTCACTCCAGACATGTGACCGATGTATGAGCACATGGCCAGCAACGTTCTGATCCTCGGGGAAGAAACGGACTCGCTGTTCTCCCGACGCAGGCAGGCTCGGTCCGTTGGCAGCGTCCTCGGCAGAGCCCCCGCCTGGTCTCCCCTTAGTTTGGTTGTGGGCAGAGGGGGCCGTGGAGCTGAGCACAGCAAACCAAGGGGCAGTACGCATTTTAACATGCAGCCTTGTCCCTTTAATCGTCACAAGCTAGGTCACCCTCTTTGTCACCAGGAATGGGCTTTGTCCCCGCGGTGTCTTCAGGTCACACGCGGACAGGTGACCCGCAAGAGCTTGCTTTGCCCTCACTGCACGTGCCCCATGGCGGGAGCCGATGGAAGCCACACACGCCCAGCGCCCAGCTGACCTCAGAGGGAACCGGGAGGGACGGGGCTGGCCGCTCGCTTGGTGGGTGACACCGTCGAGCCCACAGCCGGCACTTCTGCCGGGAACAGTTAGGCATGAAGGACCTGACTGTGCCCAGACAGCATCTCACCGTCCCCTTGTAATGGCGTGAGCCGTCTGAGGGAAGGCCTCGAACGAACGGCAGGCTGGGTGAGGAACGGGCTTTGTCTTTAATGAAAGGGAAACCCGACTGCCATGGAGCCCCCTCTTCCCGGGTCACCCGGGCACCCACGCCAAGCTGATTAGTTCTGGGCGAAAGCAGAAAGACAAACGCGGGCTGGAAGGTCGCCTTATCTGAGTTTGCTTAAAACTATGCCGGCTCCACATAAGCCCTCCCAGCTCAGCTGCTTGGTTTGCTGAGAAGAAATGGCTTCTCTCTCCCCAGAATGAGGCCACGGGGAGTGGACGTGGGACACACATACAGCGGGACGCCCCACTGACCCGGGCTGGAGGCAGCACAGGGAGGGCGCAGTACCTGTGATGTCCAGGGGTCTGTCAGTGCCCTGCGGGCCTGGGGACAGGGCTCCTGGGACTGCCGGCCAGGTAGGAAGGCCACGCCAGGTGCTGGGGTTTGGGGCGACCAACCTCTGCGCAGACAGAGCCTGAGCGCAGGCCGCACCTGCTCTTGGTCTCTGAAGGATTTCTGAAGCTCTGTCGACTCGAGTGCCTTTAGTTTAGACCTAGACCTTTTGATTATAGGTTTTTACAAAGGATGCGACTGCTGGCCTACTATAAATATTGAAGCTTTAAAATACGTACACACTTGTGACTCCACGGACCTGGCCCCAGCCACCCCACGACCCCCACCACGAACCCCTGCCCATCCTCGTCACTGCGCCCCGGGCCACCTTCCACACCCACACCCTGCGTCTCCCACACGACCTAAGCTTGGTTGTTTTTAATACTGTCTGGGTGACACTGTCTCCTCAATCACGCTCAGCTCACAGTCTCTCCAACACATATGTTACAAATGCGGATGGCAAAAGCAAAACCTGTGGCTGGTGCACGGCCGACTTCCAGCCGGAGCCCCCCTCGGGGTCTGGGAGCTCCGCCCCCGGCTCCGCCCCCGGTTCCCGTCCCCGCAGAGACCGAAGGTGGGGCACCGGTCTGCATGGCACCTGGGCAAGGGTCTAGGTTGTCGAATGTCCCTCGGCGGTTCTGAACTTCTAAATAATCCCCAAAGTCAGAAGGGCATCCGAACAGAAAATTGTAAGGGTTATTTTAATGCTTTGTCAACGGTCACCTCAGAGAGGCTTTCGTTCAGGTGCTTCGAAAGCAAAGGGTTAGGAAGTCGTCACTTGTGAGGGTCTGTGATCCCATCCTTGACCTCTGGGACCTCTCCAGGAGGCTCGCCTGGACTTAGCCATAATTCTCTGTCACTTGGCGCCTCGTTCTACCTGAAACATTGTATTCCGAGGAGGCCGGGAGCACTGAAATTCGCTCCTTTCATCGATTTGCCAATTCAACATTTTCCAATACGTTTACTTTAAATGTGTCTTCATCAAAGCCTGGAGCCCCAGGTAGCTCCTCCCCCAACCTAACCCTGCTTGCCCAGCCCGTGAACCAAAGTGGCCTTACTATCAGGAAGGTCTCCCTGTTTCAGTTCAAAGTGCCAACGTGCTTTTCGGGGATATTCAAAAATGAAGTAAGACCAGAAAACACGCCTGATGGGGACGTCGCCGTAGGCGGCAAAGTCAAGACTTCAATGTGGATCTAAGATCGTTACGTGACCCCCTTCATAACACGCCATTCCATGGGAGAGGTGCCCACGCCGCTTCTACGTTGTGGCAATGAGGGAATGTCGGGGTGCAGGCAGGGGCCAGGCCCGGGGTGGGGACGGCAAGACGCACATACGAGCGCGCTCGGCTTCGTTCCCAGAGGACAGAGAGCAAACAAGAGTTCAGTACAAACGTCACTTTACAAAACCCTCATTAATTCTAAGCATCGCGATCCGTTTCCTGTGGGCCGAGTGCAGATGCCGGGCACGTGCCACCGAACACCGCCCAGTCTGGGGCTGGCACCTCGCACTGTGTGTTCACAGTATTGAATAGCGAATCATCTCTACAAAGCGGGAAAGGAGAAGCTGGTGGCCTATTTGCTGCATGAACGACTCGGTGCAAGTCAGGGGGCGTGGGGGGCGGTGCCAGGGACCCCCACACATGAGGCTCGCCCTCCGGCTCGGCCTTGTTTCTGCAGGAAACAAACAGACAAAAGGCCAAATGCGTTCCATCTAGGAGAAGGAGTCAAATTCTCAGCGGATGGATTGTAACATCTTACTGGTTTCCTCCTCAACTAGAATTAATAAACTCTCGGACAGTGTTCATTGTAAAAATAACGGATGTTTATATTTCCGCCCCAACGCGACAAAAACCTAGACCTACTCTCACACCCTATGGTGTGCCCGCCCATCGTCCCAGCCTGCCACGCTGGCGTTCCCCGGGCCGCAGATCTGGGCACGAAGGGGTGCGTGTTCCCTTTTACCCGGAGCTGAGCCTTCTAAAAACTACCAGGAACTTAGCGACAGACCGATCGTTCCCACTCAGCACCTCGTCCGATTTCCAGAACACGGCTTCTCCGCTCAAGCGTCTAACGGTCTCGGCGTGGGGCTCGGAGCGGTGAAGCTCTGAGGCCACAAACTGTCTGGATTAGCTCTGTGCCCATTTAATGAGCGTCTGCGGCTCGGCGGGCTCGTGCCCCGTGACGGGAACAGCTGGACGAGCCTGTGCCTCGGACCCCACAGAGCTCGCCTTTCTGGGGGACGAAAGGCGCGGGACGCCGAGCGAGAGGCCGCGGCGCGGAGGCCGTCTTGGGGTTTTTGTCGGAAAACGTGTTTTCACAGCATTAAAATTCATTTCGTGTGTTTCGCCCGCTTTGCATTAAAAAAAAAACGCCACGAGCTTTTACGAGTGCCACAAAAACGGCATTTAAAAGTCGATGCTCGAACCCTTTATGCGCGTGAAGAATTCCGGACACACCGCGGTGCAGAGGCGTGTGGCGGGTCCCCGTGCCGGCTCCGGCGACAGCCGCGCGTTTCCCTCCGGGTGGTCGGTCGGTTTCCCACGGGAGTCCCCGGCGCGCCCACACCGCTGGGGCCCCCTCGCCGACGTCGGCGCCTCCGCTGCCGCGCCCTCCTTGCCTCGTCCCCTCCGTCCCCGCCGGCCTCGACCGTGACTTCGCGCTGTCGGCCAGCACGTCTGCTGTGCTCCCCACGTCAGGCTCGGCTTGTCTCTCGTTTTCTTCTGTCTTAGACCTTGGTGTTCATCTTAAATTCGTGGACTGTCTGCTCTCAAATTCCAGGACACATTCCGACGGGCACGGTCCCCATCCCCGTTTGCATGTCCGAGCCGGTGTGCTCCCCTTGTGACGTCACTGTCCCCGGGCTCCGGCTGCTCGCTCAGGTGCCGTGCGTGGGGAAGGCGAGACCCGCGCGCCAGGCCACTTCCCGCCCCTCAGGTCCCGCATCTCTCTGCCGTGGGGAGAGACGCATCTGCCGGTCCTGGTGCTGGGGCAGGGGGAGCAGCAGCCAGAGGCCCGGCGACCCCAAACTCGGCCCCGCACCCATGCAGGGCCCTGGCGGCGCCCGTTTTGTGGTGGATGCCCGCCTGGGGGGTGCCAGCGGCTGTCACCGCAGGTCCAGCGCCCTGCCCCGCATGTCTGTGTGTAGAGCTGCCGTCAGCCTAGAGGCAGCACACACTCTGCAAACAGCAGCAAAGTCACGACTGGCTGCCGTGCATCCCGCAGCCCCGCTGGACCCCGGCCTCGAGTGACGAGGGCCACCGGCGGCCCAGGGTGGCTGGCGAGAAGGTGCAGCACATCCCACTCCCGAGCAAGACACGGCGAGGCCACAGGACACATGCGGACACCTCGCCAGGTCTGGGGGGCGACCGCCCCGGGCACCACAAGGACGTCCTCAAGGTTTCGTGCCATTCACGGTGTCACAGCGGCCGTGTCACGGGTACATCTGAGGTGTGACTTGTGCTTTTGGTGTCACTTTCTTAGTGGAGGGACAATCGGGGCCACCGAGCCCGACCGCTGGCTCCCGATTCCGGGGAGGCCCTCTCATGACCCCCTCGGCTGCACCCCATCTTTATTAATTTATTGCTAATTATCAAACAATTAAACTTCAGTGCTTAATTTTATGCTGTTGTTGTTGAATTTGCTGAGTTTCTGTGCCCTGCTCTCCTGGCCCCCCCACCACGGGTCTTCCCTCCAGGCCCCTCCCCCAGCTCCTGCCCACACGGACCCTGAGGCCTTTGTCTCTAGTCTCCCCAGGGGGCCCTGCTGGGGCACCCGCACCCCACCCCGCCCCGGCATGGCCTCCTGACGCCCAGGCCAGCCACAGGAAGACGGCCCGGGGCTCGCACTGAGCTCGGGGGGGCGGCTCGCCCCATCCTCACTCCAGCTGCCTTTATTTTTGGTGCGACGCTTTCATTTCGATGTCGCTTTGGCCGTGGGTGACGAACGAAGCAGACTCAGAGCCGACACGAGCGTGTCACTGCCTGCCGTGGGCGTGGAGCCGCTGCCTGCCCAGGACGTCGTTCTCATTGAATCGTAGAAAAATAAGACAAAGAGACGAGTTTTAGAACAGGAGAGTAACACTCCCCCCGAGCCCCGCCACGCGCGCCGTGACCGCCCGCGGCCCCACCGGCCTGGCCCGTGAGCTTGTGCTCACGCGTGTGGCATCCACGTGTCCTCTCGGCCGTGAGGCGTAAGGGGCGCCCGGCGCCCACGCCCACCGGTTCACCGTAAACGCCCCACTGCGATGCGAGTCCTAAGCAACACGCCACACGCGTGAGCAAGTCGCCTGGCACTGCGTGGGCCCCACCTGCCTGGTCTGTGGCCTGTCCCCACCCGTCACACCCGACAGGTGACCGGGCTTCCGTCGTCACCCTTTTATGCGAGCAGGGGCAGCTCGAGTGCCCCCTGCAGCCTGACACGCGGCAGCCGCCAAGGTGCCCGGGAAGATGGGGGAGGGGCCCAGAGTCCATCCCTGGAAGGGGACGTGCCGGGCGCAGCGCCGCTGACCGGACCAGATGGCGGCCGCAGCTCTGCGCTGGCGCCGGCACGCGGTGCCAAGCGGTGCTCGTGAGGCTTGGCCTGGGGCCTGACCCTCCAGGCACCGAGGAGAGCGAGTGAGAAAGGACACTCCCGGCACCACCGTGTCGTGAAATGTGCGGTTTTATTGAGAACACGGCGAACGCTCCGTCTACGTGGCAGCGTCTCATGCTCGCCCGCTGGTTGCATGTGCGGGGCTCATGCGTGGTCACGTGTGGTGTGAACGCCGACACGGAGGGGGGCGGAGGGGCGTCTTGGCTGAATTACATTCACGTCAAGTGTCCGAATTCTAAAGTGGACCTTAAAGCTATCGCCCAAGTGTAGAGAGGCTGCCGGCTTCTGGGGCTGCCCCACGAGCACCCCCAGACTGTGCCCGACCTCGCGGCCACGCCCAGGTGACAGCCACAGCTCCCTGCACACCACCTGCCACACTGGGACCCGAACAGCTGTCCTTGGGGCCGGGGGCTCGTCCCTCCACCCGGGGAACAGGGAGGTCCAGCTGGCGCTGCCAGGAGCAGGACCCTGTCCCCTCCACACCCCCACGGTATGGACACAATCCTGCCGGCTGGCCTCAGGCCAGGAGAGATGGCCGAGGGACACGCCGGGGACAAGGACGTAGGTGACAAGTGCTGTGCGTCTCCCACTGACACAGATGAGGCGACAAACGGAACCCTTTCCGGAGAGTCTCTGATTTCCCAGGATGTGGAGGTGGGAGAACCGGCTGACGTCCTCTTGCTGGGTCAAATCTATGATTAGGGCAGACCTGACATGTGGGTGGATGTAGTTTAGAAATGGACAGACCCGTCTGTGTTGCGGGTTTTTGGGGGGGGGCGTGGCCTCTCCAGGCCCCCAGCAGCCGTCCGCAGAGGCCCCCGGGCCGGGTGCCTGCGGGTCGCAGATTCTGTAGGAGCAGCACTGTCCTCACAAAGTCTGGAGGTCAACAAACCTGTGTGGAAAAAAGCAAACTGGGGAATCTACGCCCCGTGAGAGGCTGGCTGGCGCGTTTCAAGATGACCGTTTTGGATCACACAGCGACAAACTCCAGAACAGGAGAAGACAGACGAGCGACGACTCGGAGCCAACGCTGTTCTTTGGCGTCCCTTGCCTGAGAAGTGACAGTGGACCCTGAGCAGGTGACTGTGGCTGGGATGACTTCCCTGACCTTGTCCCCGGCCTCGGCCCCACCCAGGGGAGCCTGGCTCACGCCTCGGCTTGGCCTTTCCGTCCCTGGCAGCTGCCCGGCGGCCTGGACAGGGAATGACTGGTCTCTGCGGGGCTGGCATCTCAGGTTTGGCAACAGAACAAAGCCTTCTGGCCCCACTGGCTCAAGTCCTCAGATTTTTCTCAAAAGCCAACTCCTTGGTTGTGTCGACTTTTCTGTTAAGTCTCTAAAGTCCAGACTGAGGACCCTGGACGCAAATCACGCCTCAAAGACGCAGCTGCCGACGTGTACCGGGGTGTGGGGGGGTTTGAAGTGCCGTGTGTGCCTCCCCCACGACTGACACCTCCCTTCCCTCCCTGCCCCTGGCGTGGCTCCCCGACCTCCCACTGCCCCCCAGGCACCCACGGGCCATGCCTGGGTACCATCCGGGTGAGCCCTGCACAGCCTGTCTGGGATGGTGGCACAGAGCGACCAGGAAAGGCTCAGAGTGCAGCCCGGGGTCCAGGCCACATGGGGAGAGGCGTTTACAGGGGCCGGGCGAGGCTCACGTGACTCAGCCAGAACCATGTGTGTATCTGGAAAACGTATTTCCACTGGGCTTTGCCATAGAAACCCTCGACTTTTAAAAAACTAAGTCCATCTCCCAACCCCATTAGAAAAAATACCATCTGTAGAGGATGCGGGTGCCGAGCTGCCAAGGACCTGCAGGAGGGGCCGGGGCTGGTGCGGGCCATGCTCGTCCCGACCGGGGTGGCCCCCAGGGTGTACACTCCTGCTGCCACGGGGGACGCGTCCCCATGAGACACTGAGACGCTGGAGGCCCAACCTGCGGTCTGAATCCCGCTAAGAGTGGCCGCTGTGCTCCTGTCCTGCATTTTCTGAGCCCGTGAAGGACACGGGACACCGCAGACACAGGGGTTGACACCCTTGCCTTCACTCTGGGTGGGGTCCACCCTGTCTCTGCCTCGGGTGCCTGCCGGCTCCCCCCCACCCCCCAAGCGGAAGCAGTGTGGATCCCACCAGGGTGGGGCACTGGGCCTCAGACCCCGACCTCCTGCTCCCCTGCCCTGGACCGTCCTATGTACAAAGGGTGCTGGGCAGCACCCCAGGCCCCCCAGATGCATCCCTTCCCGCCATGGCCATCTACGCCCACTGTATGGCCAGCTTATTATCGAATATCTGTTATCGTTCAAAAGTGTGTTTGATAAAGCTGGACAGGACAACCTAAAACAGGCCTCCACTAGCGTTTTCCAAAGCGGGCACCTGTGCGCTTAATTCTGCCCCCAGCCCGGGGGTCCCTGTGTGGCCCCCACGTCCCCCCACCCCCCAGGCCGCGGGGCTGGGCCGTGTCCTGTACGGTGGCCCCGTGGCCTCATCCTTGTCCCCAAAGCTAAACAGTGCTGATTATTCAGAGGTAAACCAGGAAGTCTCCCGGGACACGTGCCTGCGGGGTGCCGGGGTCTGCGGGGGGCCGGCCGGGCGCCTGGAACCGCTTCTCTCCTCCAGGCTGCAGCCCCCACAGCACCCTCCCGCCCGCCCCACGTAAATGCTCCTTTTGCTATTAGAGCAATGTGGCCTAAGAGAGACCTGACAAAATTACTTTTTAGTTTATAAACCACGTTCCTAGCTCTGAATAAATTATTTATTCAAGAATTTCACACGAAGTAACTTCTATTTTCCTACGCTCGAGGAAGCCCTACTCAGTAGAACTCGATTTCTAAGTAAACTGAGACTGACAGTGGTCACTGGGTAATGGAATGGGGACACTGCCACACAGCCGCCGGGGGTGCGGGCCGCGGCCCCACGGCCACGCCTGCCCCCGGGCCCGGTCAGGGCGTGAGAGAGAACTGGTCTTGCTCGGCCGGCTTCTCCACCCAGGCGCCCAGCCCCGCCTTGACGAAGGCTCGGAACAGGCAGGCCTTGGCCGCCTGGTACTCCCTGGCCACCAGCTTGGACTCATGGTACATGTTGGGTCTGGTGACCTTGGCACGCAGCGAGCTGGAGGGGACCTGTGCAAAGACAGAAAGAAGCACACGGCCACGTGAGCGGTGACAGAAGCCGAAACCCAGCAAGACGTTCAAAAAACGGCATCAGTGCCGTGCTGGCTTCTGGGGGGACCACCAAGGTGCCTTCCACCAAGGGACAAAGCCTGGACACCCCGTCCCACCCGAGCTCCCACCCCAGGGAGCCGCCCTGGGGATACACAGGCAGGGCTTCTGGCAACCCACAGCCGCCTGCTAACGGCCCACTGACGTGTGGCAACAGAGACCAGGCCTCCGGGGTCAAGGGCATTGTGTCACGGGACAGCTGCCTCCAGGCTGGCCGCCTCGCTTCTGCGAGCGTCCCACACCGCCCTGCTGCTCCCACGCCAAGTTCAGTGCCAGCCGCGCAATGAATGAATGAATGCTACGAACTTGACTCGGGCAGCAGAAACTAGAAGTACACGGCTACTAAGGCTTTATCTGGGGACGAGGGGGCCCTGCTGCTGCTGACAGCCCTTCCTGGCGGGCGTCGTGGAGCCCCGCACGCCCTCGCTGCCGGGCCCCTCCGCAGCGGGCGACGGAAGCTCCGGGCAGGAGGGGTGGGGGCGGCCTGGGAGGATAAGGCTGCCTGTGAGGCTGAGCTCCGTTAACGGAAGGGCCGGGGCCAGGCTCTTGGCCAGACAGCACCAGAGGGGTCAGGTTTGGGAGGGGCGTCTGGAGGACGGTGGCGGGCGGGCGCTGGTGGGGACCGCAGTACCTTGCCGTGCACACGCATCCAGCGACAGTACAACGCGTGCTTACACAGGCGCGAGGCGCGGCCCAGCTCGTCCTTGCCCGTCGTGGCGTTGATGACCTCGATGGCCGAGTCACCCACCGTCCAGTTGACGCTGAAGTTGGGTGCCTTCCCTGGCTGCCGTGCTTCGGCGTTGCTGATGCCTGGGGGGGACATGGCGAGGTGACACGGGCCCTCACTGGCGGGGCATGGTGAGGTGACACGGGCCCCGCACCGCGGGGGGACATGGCGAGGTGACACGGGGCCCGCACTGTGGGGTGTGTGCTCCCCGGGTGGGCTCACACCTGCCCAGTGCCCTCTCCTGCTGTCCAGGAACGCAGTCTGCTGGAGGGGGCAGAAGGCCCATGGACCCTAAAACCGTGAGCTCTCTGAGCACTTCTGAGGTCGCGGGGGTGACAGCTGGGAAGCTGGGTGGCCCTGTGCCGAGGACGAATCACTCCTGGGCACAGCTCAGGGTCCAAAGCCACGCAGGACGTTCCTCAGCGTGTCAGGCCCCGCACATGGGGGCCGCCTCATCGTGAGCCCCCTTGTCCCCCCCCACACACGCAAGAACCGCCAGTTAGCAAGGGCCCCGGTGTGTGTTCGCTGCATTTCAACAGGGCTGGGCCGGCCATGCGGGCACAGACCGTCACCTCTGGCCAGCCCTGCTCGCGGCTGAACCAGTCCTCACAGGCTTCCTGGGCTTCCTGTCACTCACGGCAGCCCCGCCCCTCTCCCAGGGTCCGTGGTGCCGGTGACGTGCCCTTGCTCTGCGGAAAAGCACCTTTCAGAGCCAGGCAGGGTCTCTGTTCGAAGGCGGGGCCTGTTTCCGGCAGGCTGCAGAGTCACTCCGAGTCACGCGCGGTTCCCAAGGCCTCATCCCGGGCCACAGCACCCGCTGCGGTCGGCGGCACTTTGCTGGAGCAGCACCCGCGCCTCCTTGAGTGCCTGAGAGCTGCCGCCTTGCCTCGACGCCCGCCTGCCTCCTCTACGAGACGACTTTGTCCTCAGAACGGGGAGTCATGTCTGTCACCTGTCGGCTTGGCTTGCTTTGTCCCTGATGCCATCCCACAGGTCCAACCTCGCAGCGGCTCATTTGGAAGCTTCTGGCCGCTCGGCTTCTGCCGCCCGGAGACCTTGCGGCCACGAGCCGGGGGCGGGGCTGTGCGCAGGCTCCGGCACCTTCAGGTCGCAGGGTCCCCTCGGCTACTGTCCCACACCTGCCTCTCGCCCTGCGCCCCTCTGCTCCGAGGTACCTGAGACCCACCTGGCCACGAGGGTCGGTGAGCTCACCCCTCGCCCCGTGGCCAGAGCAGCGCCCACGACTCGCTCTGACACCTGCCGAAGGCTTTGCAGACCGCCAGGTTCACACTGGTTTCCGCCGTCGGGCCAGCGCGGTCTGCCTGCCGCTCGCGTATCCGTCGGAGTCGTTTCCGCTCGTGCTATGTACCTTCCCGGGAATCCGACAAAGGCTGCTCGCTCGTGTTGGAGGGTGTAGACGTTCAAGTCCCAGCTGATTAACACGGGTGGCTGGCATGGTCTCGTCTGCCTGCTTCCTCGATGGACACCTCATGCTCGTGGGTGCTGCCGAGGAGCCACAGCCAGCCGGGACCCACGGGCCCTTCCAGAGTCCAGAGGTCCAGGCAGGTCCTTGCTTGGCAGCCAGGGCAGTCAGGGGCCGTCACACACAGGGCGAGACCGGGCGGAGGGAACGCTGGCCTCGCCCTGCATCACGGGGCCAGGGGCCACCGCGGGGCTCAGCGGTCGGGCGTGTCGCTGACGTCACCGCACTCTCGGGTGTTAATTTTCCGGCCAGGATCCCGCCTCACACTCTGGGTCCCATCAGCGCGGTGCGGTCGGGGTGTCCGGGTCCTCGGTAGCTATTGCTAGCACATGTGCACTGTATCTGGCACCTGCCTGGCATGCAGTAAGTGCCCGCAGGTCACTGCACTGTCACTGAGCTTATTCAGGGCCACGCCTTTCAAGAGCACAGAGCCGGGGAGAGGTCTGGCGGGCGGGCGGGGACCATGTAAGCGCAGCTGGTGGGACACACTGACCACAGTGGGACTGAGCCTTTCACGTAAGTGGTGACACATGTGGTTACCTTCCTTGGCATTTCCACTGCTCCCCGTGACACGGTGAAAACAGAGGGCCCCTGCGGAGCGACACTGAGCTAGGATTACGCCATTTTGCATTAAAACCAGAAACGGTCGACTAACTACTTGAAAAAGCAAGACCTGATAGTACAAATATTTTTAAGTGCCATCTTTAGCCAAATTGGAGCAAATAAGGTGAAAAGGGAGCAGCCGGCCGGGGCGTCCGGTGCTAACCACCAGCTTTTCCTGGGGCAGGACGTCCTCAGATGGTCAGAGTCCCCGGGCCAGAGTTGACCGCGGCCGCGGGGAAGCTGGGAAGCCAGGCTGGCGAGGCCGGGCAAACAAGGTGTGTGAGCTGGCGGCTCTGGAGCAAACCGCACCCCGAGCCGGCCGACGACGTGCAGGGACCCTCACGGCACGAAGGGCCCTCGCCCACCGCGGGCCACCGAGGGGTGAAGCGGACGCCATCAGAGGCAGACGGCCTGTGTCCGAAGCTGTCGGTCGTTGGTCTAGTCGCGCCTGGAGTGGCCCGTGTCCTGCAAGTGGACGGGGACCCGGGTGGGCACAAAAAGTGAGGACCTGGGGCACGTGGTGGTGACGGTGACGGCCCCGCTGGCCCTCTGCGCCGTGCGCCCTGGACCCCGAGTGGTGAGCGCACCTGCTGTTTCGGTGGGGAGCAGGGAGCCTTCCCTCGTCCTGCCCAGCAGAGGCCCCGAGCAGAGAGACGTGACGGGGCCAGCCCAGCCCCCTGAGCGAGCTGGGCCAGGCCTTGGTCCCGGTGCTGAGCCAGGGCCCCGGGCAGCCTCAGCGTTGCTCCCGGCTCCTTCGCGAACCCCGGCCGGTGCCGAGGATCTGCCCCGAGGCGGAGATGGCTCGGCCAGGGCTCGGGAAGGCTGCACACCTGGGAAGGCGCCTGAGTCTCTGGTCCGGAAGGTGACGTGTGTACTACTGGCCGCCTGGCCGGGACCCCCACGGCACGTGGCACCACGGCATGGAGGACTCTCAGACCGCCGTCCCCAACATGACACAGCACTGGGGCATTGGAACAGGAGTTCCCACCATGCCACCAACACGTGACAGAAGGGACTTGAACAAAGGGACGCAGGACGGCAGGGCTGGGACCAGCAGGCACAGCAGCGGGGCTGCCCCAATGCCGAGCCCCAGACACAGCTGCACGGTCAGTCAGGCTGGGGTCAGGCCCCAAGGTGCAGTGACCCCCGCAGTGTCTGCCCCTCAGCGTCCCCGTGAGGACGGCGGGCCACCGCCCCAGGCTGGGAGCAGTCCCAGGCAGATGTGGACGAAGCTGGGCCAGCGACGGGAAGGAGCTGCACATCAGGACGTGACCTGGCAGTGACACAGGCACAGCTGTTCCTCCTGGGACGTCCCCGGAGACGCCGGGCCGGCCCACACGGACGCCCACGCGGATGCCCATGCGGAGCACTTCAGGAGCGACGGCGGGCCCTGTCCCCCCGCCTTGGGAGGCACTCCGAGGGCGCCGGCCCGTCCTGCCAGGCAGGCCCCAGGGCACGGGTGTCCCTCAGAGCAGAAGGCCACACGGGGCCGTGACCGAGCAGGACAGACGGCAAGGAGAGCGTGAGGCAGGAGAGACCCTGGCCGACGCCTCCAGGGACAGGGACAGGGGCAGGCACAGTGACACGGGGACCTCAGACCCGGAGGCAGGAGAAGGAAACTAGCCACACACCTGGGTGGACGCTGGGGGATGTCCCGACCTTCAGGAAGAGACCAACTTAGCTGCCAAAGAGACAAGGGGGTGGGCCCTGGGGGGGGCTGGGTGGGCCTCGGGCAGAGGCCGCGGAGGGTCACGGGGCCATGGGGCCCAATGGCTGGAGGCCGCACTGTAGGGCCAGCTCGGGGCTGAGACGTGCGCATCCAGGCACCTCGGTGCCCAGAAGGTCCCCTCAGCAGAGCGGCCCTGTCTCCTCAGGCTGCAGGCGCCAGTTAGGGCTGACAGCGTCTCCCGCTGCCACATGCTGTATGCGTCTACAAACACGGAAGACGAGTGACAGCTGAAGTCACCTGGACCTCTCGTCCCTCAGACGGAGCCAGCAGGGGCTGAACAGGGAGCCACGCCCAGCTCAGGGACGCGTGCCCACAGGCGCCCTGTGCCTTCCCTGTGGCCGCTGCAGCTTCGGCTCGCCACCAGCAGGTTTTAGCAGGGTCTACCTCACCCCTTAAAGAGCAATGGTTCAGGTCAGGGAGCTGTAAGGTTTGGTCTGGGACGAGCCCGTTCTCCACTCGCTCGGAGCCATGTGGCCGACGGAAGTGCTCTACTAGCTGATGACAGCCACTGGCCCGGCACCGCAGGGTCGCGGTTTTAGTTTGAGCTTAAGATGATATTTTCAAAAGGATAAAAACACCTTAACTGTGTCCTTACAAATAAGGGGGAACTGAGAAGCTAGGACTTGAGAGCTCTCGCTCACTCTACCGTTACCCCTGAAATTCTAAAAGGGAACAACGGACAGCCAGTAACGGGCACGGGAACGCCAGATACACCCACTGTTCCTGTCCACACTCACGCCCCTGACACACCCACTGGTCCCGTCCACACTTACACGCTGACACACCCGCTGG